>NC_046662.1:29610700-29623163 GCF_010883055.1 Belonocnema kinseyi | reverse complement strand
AATATAACCTCAAAATCGACGCATGCATGAAATTAAGAATCACGTGAAACATTAAAATCGCCAGTTTCTTTCAAATGTGGATCGAGATATAAATAAAGACCATTAAAGTTTTCCGAAGCTTTGAGATTTCATTTTTTAGTTGAAACTTCAACTTTTTAGTTCAAACCTATTCAATTTCACTAAAATTATGTCTTTTTTGTTAGTAAATTAATCTTTTTCATTAAAAATTTATCTGTTTGGTTAAAATTTAACTTTTAGGTTCAGAACTCTTGAAATTTAATAAAAAGTGTTCTCCTTAGGTACTAAATTAATATTTTTGTTTCAAAATGTAGGTTTTGATTTCAAAACTCAACTTTTTTTGGTAGAGAATTCCTGATTTTGTTCAAAATTCCTCCTTTTTGTAGTAAAATAATCTTCCTGTTTAAAAATTTATCCTTTTTAGTTGAAACTGCAACATTTCAGTATAGTTTCCTTGAAGTTGATTAAGTGTTTGTCTTTTTGGTAAAAAATGAATATTTTTCTTTAGAAATTTATCTGTTTGGAAGGAAATGTTAATTTTGAGTTCAGAACTCTTGAATGTTATTAAAAATTTGTATTTTTTCGCAATAAATTAACCTTATTCTTTAGAAATTCATCCTTTTTAGTTGAAAATTCAAATTTTTAGTTCAGAACTCTTGAATGAATCTTTTTGTTCAAAAATTCATTTTTGTTACTTGAAACTTCAACTTTTGAGTGCAGAACTATTGGATTATATTAAAAATTCGTCTCTTTTGGTAGTAAATTAATCTTTTTTAGTAGAATATTGAACTTTTTGGTTGAGAATTCTTGCATTTAGTCAAAAATTGTTTTGTTTTTTTTCGTGAGAAAATTAATGTTTTTACTTACCCACTGATTTCGATTTTCTGCTCAAAATCCGTTTTTTTTAAAGCGAATCTAGTTGTATGGAAATTCAACTTTTGCGTTGAGTATTGGGGGGGGGGGGCATAACCAAATACTATCGGCGGGGGGAGGCCGCGCCAGCAAATTTTGACAGCGTGGACCTCACATTTCAGCAGATATAGAAAAGACAACTGATCGCGACTACTGATAGAATTGAGTCCTGCGGTGGGACTACGATACCGTGTCAGAAGTCGAACGGACCTCTTTTTCTAACGTTTAGAGATAGAAAGGGAGATTCGTTCGACTACGAAAATTCGACTTGGAATTTTTCTTTTTGCATATTTCATACAAAAATGATGTACATAAACGTAGTTTATTTTTTTCTTGTACATTTTTGAAAGTTTCAGACCGATATTTAATTTACAAAAAAAGCTCTTAAATTTAAAAAAAACATTCTGAAAGATTAAAAATTGAGGTTGGTAATGTAGGTGTCTGCCGCGTGTCCAATACACCTAATTTATAGTAAGTGAGATGAGATTACTTTTCCTTTGCTCTCATTGTCGTAATGAATAGCCACTTACTAATCATAATGAAGTACTGAGGGAACATTTCTTTACTCGGCTTTTATGCGTAGAACGCGTGGACCCCGCATAACCGCATTACAGGTGTACGATCAAAGATATGTTTGGTTCGATGAGTCACCTTATAGAGCTTCGCCTTGTGGCCGCCAGACTTCGCGTTTTCGTGCCCATCGGGAATACCGACTGCTGCCGATAAAATTGACAGCTGCTCCCTGTTTCACAAGTGCAGGTTCATATTTAGTGGAAATTTGTTTACAAATTTGTTGCTAAATGGAGTACATAAACGTAATTCACTGTCGGCTCTTGTCTTTTCCGAAGTTTCAGGCCGAGGTTTGCATTCTACAAAAAGTTCTTAGATTCAAAAAATTTCAAGGTGAGAAATAAAATGTACCAAAAAATAGCCTCAGTTTTCCTGTCTTTGCAAACAATTTTTAGTGAAATTCCTACCTAAATGAAGTACATAAACGTACGTTATGGTCTTTTGGTATTTTTTCCAAAGTTTTAGTCTAATATTTTATATACAAAAAAGTTCATAGTTTCAAAAAAAATCCATTGAATGGATGAAATGAGGTCGGTAATATAGGTATTTCGCTGTGTCACATGCCCTTAAGCAAGGTAAGATACTTCCAGAAGGGAATCGATTAAGAAGAATGAATCCTTTTCTCGACGATCAAGAAGTCCTTCGCGTTGGGATCAGGCTTCTTCACTCGAACCTTACATTTGAGGAGCAGCATCCTGCCATCCTCGATAGACACTGTCATCTCTCTTTATTGATGATCGATTGGGCCCACACCAAAGCTTTACAGGGTGGCTTTCGATTGACTAATTCATGCCTCATACGCCGAGAATAGATCATTGGAGGTAAATGAAAGGTCAAAGCAAATTTGCGCACCTGCACTATATGTTTGAGACTCTCTAAGCAAACGATGATTCAATAAATGGCCTCATTGCCCCCGCAAAGAGTCACGCCTGCTTGACCCTTTTCACGTACTGGCGTCGATTACGTCGGGCCATTTCAAATACACAAGTCCAGAGGTAGGGCCGTAGCCACTTTCAAGACGTATATCGCAGTGTTTGACTGTCTTGTGACAAAGGCGATTCACCACGAATTAGTGGGTGATTTCACTACAGCAAGTTTTCTCGGTGCTCCACCCCGATTTGTTGGACGTCGCGGGAAACCCACCGAGCTCTGGAGTGATAATTCAACGACATTTAATGGCGCTGATGCTGAGTTAAGGCGGCTTTTTTTCATTTTTCCCGCCACCCCCCACTTTGGGGGCCTATGGGAGGCAGGAGTCTAGTCCGTCAAAACTCAATGCGGGGGGTCGCTGGCTCCATCCGCTTCACCTACAAGGAGTTCTACACCCTTCTCGTCGAAATTGATATGATTCTGAATTGTCGACCCCTGACGCCTCTTTTGAGAGACCTAGAAGACCTCGATGTACTAACCCCTGCGCATTTCCTCGTCAGTAGCCCATTTACATTGATCCCGCGGCCCAGCGGTGCAGAAGCTAACCTGGACTGCCTGTCTCATTGGGAGCTCGTTGAGGGAGCACGCCACAAGTTTTAGACCAGGTGGAACAGAAAGTACCTGAATACTTTGCAGCAGCGTACCAAATGGCATTCTCCACAGTCTAACTTATGCAAAGGAGACGTGGTAATCTTGCTTGATCCGTCGCTGCTTCAGCCTAATGGACAGTGGCCGCTAGGTCGAATCCTGGAGGTTTATCCAGGTGCAGGTGGTTTAGTGAGGGTGGCATCGGTCAAGACCGCCAGTGGCACATACACAAGAGCGATTTCAAAATTAGCCAGAATTTTGCTTCACGACTCGTCCTCCAGAACGAGGCGGGCGGGATGTTCGCTCAAAAGCGAGCCTAGCAGCTCCTCCCTCGGCGACGAGGCATACTACGAGTATGACCAGCACGACGTCGCCGGTCGCTGCTGTCAACAGTTCAATTCGCTGTCGCTAAGCAAGAGAAGAAGTCTCAGCTCGCAAAACTTTTTGATAAAATTCGTGGACTATAATCCATATACCATCTTCAGAAATTAAATGAGACTGAAAATCGTGACGATAAGAAAATGAGGAAGATGGTACAAAATTTGTAGATAGAAGGCGAACTTCGTGAGGTACTCCTCGAATTTTTCACACCCCTAATCTTATGGCCTTTATAATTTCTTGAAAAATTCCTTATGTTTTTTTAAAGGAATAATTTTCACTTGATAACTTTTAATTTGAACTATCCCAAACATCTTCTATTGTGCTTGGAAAATGCACAAAAATGCAAAATGTCAGTTTTATATCAAATTCATGCTAAGCACAGTATTTTCCTGCTTTTTTCTCAACACTAATTATTTTTTCTCTAAACAATTATTATTTTACAGTTATTTTTTAATATTTTCCGGAATGAATGACAAAGTTAATTAATTTAAAGAGCAATATTTTTTGTCTAGCATATTTTTTAATTGCTTAAATCATTTTTAATTGTCAAAATTATTTGAATAATTTTTTTTCGCCTTTTCGTAGGAAAGAAAGAAATGGACTTGAAAAAATAACTATCCATGGTGTAACTGAACGTAACTGTTCAGAAAATTCTTGTTGGAAACAAAAAATCGTGTCTGTGAATTTTCCTAATTTTCGTGCAGATAACCGAAGTTTCACTGTAAATGTATAAACTTTGTTTAAACAATTAGGGTGCAATAATTTTTGTGTTAAGCAAAAAGTGGAATAGCAAACATAGAGCAAGTATAAGAGAATAAAGAAACTAGAATTCACCTTTACTATGAAAAGGCGTGAGTGAATCATAAATAATTGTTAAAATAAGTGCAAAATATTCTTCGATAAAATTTACTTCTTTCAAAAATCGTTAATAGTGTCATTAGTTCCAGAAAATAACCAATTTTTAATTTACAGGAAAATTTGTTTAAAAAAATAAAAAATCGTTTATATAATTATATTATATAACACAAAAGAAATATTCCTCTAAATAAAATTCGTCTAGTGCAACATTATCAGCTTATTTACAAAATAGCAAACTTCAATTCATCAAAAGTTAACAAAAAGTACTTCTGATTAAAAAAAGCACGGAACATCTTTTTTCGCGAAGCGAAAAAATTTGGGTACGGACAGGGGTCGATCACCAAAAATCGAATTTTCGTAACTATAGATATGGGGCATCTTAGTTCACACATAACCATTCAACTTCAATAATATCAAGTAGAAGATATTAATAAATTTTTAAATCAGAAAAATGTTCAAATTTCTTGGGAATTGAGAAATATCTGATTCCGTGAAGTATTTGAATGAACATTATTTAAAAATTTTTTAATTTATCTGCTTTTTTCAACAAATAATTTTAATTGAATAAACATCTAGTAAACAATTTTAATTTCGATGCAATTAAAACTGAACAATTTTAAATTGTCTGTCTTTTAAATGAAATTTAGGAGATCAGGCATTTTTCAATTTTTCGAGTATGCGTAACTAAAGATTTTCAAGATAATGATTTAAAAAACCAAATAACTTTAAGCAAAAAGATCTGCCAGCTAGGCGGGCACATTCTCATCGCACGCGGCTCGCTTCGCTCGCAAGTTTGAGCGCGCCTGGGGCGCGCGACTGTTGGTTCTCGCGCTTCGTGTTCGATGTTGTATTTATCTCGCACTTTGCGCTCGATTATCTATTTACCTCGCGCTAAGCGCTCGGTCTTTATATTTTCGCACACTCTTTCGCAAATATATTAAAATTAAGACTCAAAACATCCACCACTGTAATTTTGTAATTGTGAATTCTCTTTCGTTAAAGCAGCTTAGCTCGAGAGTTTGAGTGCACCTGCGGTACGCGACTGATGGCAATCGCACTCGGTACTTGGTCTTTGCATTTATTCCGCATTCGGGCACAGAACTTTTAAAATCAAAGTTGAACGGGCCGACAACTGTAATTTTGTGATTTTGAACTCTCTTTTGTTAAAGCTCTTTTGGTTTCAACGAACAAATTCTCATCACGTATCTCGTGCTTCGCACTCGATTTTTCCAACATGTCAACTTTTCTACATTATACACAACACTTTCATATCAAATATAATACATTTTTTATATGACTCTGTCTGGGATTACTTATTAAAAAATTGCAAAATAAAAAGCAAATTGTATTTATCATGATTATTTTTTTTATTTGTTTCTTATTTTGCTTTAAACTTTATTATAAGCTGCTCTGAAATATGTATCATTTCAATAAATTTATATCATTATAATGTATAATATGCATAAAAATTGAATCACACTAATTCTTATTTCCTTGTTTTTATAATTTTTTTATTTTTGATGTTGTTTTTTACGATTAAATAAAAACTACTGCGCACCTGCATAGGGTCTAATACAGGAACCTATATAGGGTATGTCCTCTTTCGCCTTTTCTGTGCTTTTTCCAAAAAGTTATTTTTTGCATTTTTTATCTTATGTTTTACGATTAAAAGAAAAATTTATAATTAAATTCTTTACCGATAAATAATTTAAATATAAAGGTTTAACGTTAAATTAATGTCATGTTAGCAGAATTCAAGACTGCTGGGTTTTTCAATTTGATAAATAAAAATTTTAACACATTTTATCGTTTCAAATTTAAATATATCAAAGTTAAATCATTTTTAATTGAAACCATTGGTTGCTGATTAATTGCATGATAGAAAAAGTTAATTTTGGAATAATGTCATGTTAACAAACTTTAAACTACTCAGTTTTAATTGTGAAAATTCAAATTTGTATAAATTATGATTTAGAATTTAAATATTGTTTAATCTTAAATAAAAGTCATTTATAGCTAAATGATTGTAAAAAAATAAAAGGTTAAAATTCAAATAATATATTAACAAACTTAAAAATTATTTGGCTTCCATGTAAATAATAAAAAATTGTATAAATTATGATTCGGAATATAAACCTTCAACAATTTTTCATATCAAATTTAAAATTTTCAAGATTGTACAAGTTTAATAATAAATTCTTTGTATCTAAATAATGCTAAAATAGAAAAGGTTGAAATTGAAATAATATCAAGTTATAACAAATAGTTATAACAAATTTGTAGATCTTTTTGAAGTGCACAATTTTTGTTCAGTCATCTTCTTACCCATTTTGCACATTTTAACCGCAAAATGTAATTCTTTTATTTTTCATTTTTTTTTTATTCTGTCCAAGTTTTAATTTTCAATTTAAAAAAAAGGTGTTTAAACAATCTTTTAGGGCATTCAAAAAGAAACATTTTTCTTTTTTTGACTTTTTTTCATATCATGCGTTATTTGACTTAAAATATTGATTTTCATGTGTTTTTTGAAATTTTGTAAATGCTATAACTGTGGTAAATTTTGGTTTTATAAAAAAAGTCATTGAAATAAATTGTTCGTCTGTTTGAATGCTATGAACATCCGTACAGACAATTTTTGAATTAAAAAAAAGTGGTCTCAAAAATTTTGAAAATACGCTCACTATTTGAACTTTCACCCAAAATGGTTGGCTAACGAACTTGATTTTGATTTTAGGATATCCATTCTGTCAATTCTTCCGAAAGTTATCGTGCTTACAAACAAAAATAGGTCAAATTTTACACAAATCTAATACCTTCTTTTGATGAAAATGTAAAAAAATTAAGTTTTTCCCAAATGCGTGGTTCCTTCAAGCAAAAAAGCTATTTTCCTCTCAACTATGGTCTTTTATTTCTTTTTCGTCTCACAACAAAAAATTAAATTAAAAGAAATGTTTTCAATGCTATTTTTACGATTAAAACCAAAAATGGAACTATCAAAAAATTATTCATGACGAATTTATTCATTTTCACATTCTCATCAGAGAAGGTATTAGATTTGTGTGAAATTTGGGCCGCCAAGTTTTTGCGAAATGTTCACGTTTTGAGACCCCTGAATCCGAAAAATAGGCTTTTACGAATGTGTCTATTGATTTGTCTGTCTGTCCGTTCGTGGATGGTGGTTTTTGTAGATTTTTAGTTATTTAGCACGATATCTTTCGAAAGAATTGACAGATTGGATTTTCCTTTGGTACACTCTTTTAGTATCTTAAAATGATGATCAAGATTGTTATCCAACCATTTTTGATAAAAATTCCAAAAGTGAGAGAATTTTGAATATTTTTGACCCCACTTTTTTCAAGAATCAAAATATCTCTGTACAAATGTTAATGATATTCAAAAAGACGACAAATTTATCCAAATTACTTTTTTCTTTAAACAAAAAATTATCAGAGTTATTGGGAATGGTTAAACTGCGATACGCCACCTGGTGGCAACAATTCGAACTAGAAAGAAGAGGCACGATTTTAAAGATGAATTTGATTTGTGCATAAAAGTGTTTCAACAATTTTTTTCGTGGAGTTTAGAGTACTTATTGGATAATAAAAATATGTCTTTATCGGAACCAAAGTTTTTTAGATGAAATTTACATATTACACAGTAAAAAGCACACTTTTTGACATGAATACTTTTCTAACAAAAAAATAGTTATTGTTTTCTTTATTGTGATTTTCAAAAGATCATAAAACTTAAATGGACTTTTTTTAAAGCAAAAATGAATTCAAAGTTATTTTTTATTAATTTAGACAGGCAATAATTGCTATTTAAAAATCTGATCTAAAAGTTAGGTTAGAATTCGCATTTAAATTCCAGTCGTCTATTATTTGTATTCTTGGCATAATATGGACAAAATTTGTCACTACATACATTAATTAAAGTTTATTAAAGCTCACAATGCATTGAAACTCACATGAAATAATTGCATTTTTTTAAAAAACCTATTTCACAAAAATATTTCTTTTCACTGTGTAAGATGAAAATTCTATCTAAAATTATTTTTTTTATGTTTATTTGTTTTTGGTATTCTAAACATTGTTTTATACTTCATAAAACAAGCGTAAAAACACTTTTATGCAAAAACTAAAATACATGTTTAAAATTTTACCTACTCTTTCTAGTTCCATTTTTTGGCACCATGTGGCGAAATGGTAGACGACCATTACTAATAAAATTTACAAAATTTCAAAAAACACACGAAAATGAACATTTTAAGCCAAATAAAGCACGATATGAAAAAAAGTTAAGGTAAGAAAAATGTTGCTTTTTGAATGCCCTGCAAGATTATCATAACAACTTTTTGAATTTTTTTGAAAAACCAAAAATTCCATATTGACAGCATACAAAATAATGAAAAATCCAATAAGTACATTTTTCGGCCAAACTGCGCAAAATACGGTAAAAGATGACACAACAAAAATTGTGCATTTAAAAAAAATCTACAAATTTGTTATATAACACTTTTTCATAGGATGCGTAGTTTTCGCTTTAATCATAAAAAACATCATTAACAGTAAAAAAAAAATCGGCTCGCTGCGTGGGTACATGCTTAACACAACTTTTATCTTCTAATTTTTTTTTCATCACGTGTGTGCGGTTTATAGAATTGAATTGTTATGTTTTTAATGCTATTTTTTACGATTAAAACCGAAAACAGAACTGTCAAAAAATAATTTATGACAAATAAATAATTTTTACATTCTGTCGATTTTTCAGATTCAAACTGGATTTTTCAGATTCAAACTGGATCGCTCTACATTAGAACTGAATTCTTCTAGATTATAACTAAATTACTCCAGATGAGAACTGTACTATTATAAATTATAACTGGATTACTCCGTATTAGAACTGGGTATTTCAAATCCAAATTAAATTACTCCAGAATATAATTGGACTACTTCTGACAGAAACTGGATTACTTCAGATTATAACTGAAATACTACCGAATGGATTTAGATTACTCCCCAGTAAGCACAAAATTTGGCGACGTCTTTACGACATCGTTACGACATATTTAGGACAACTTTACGATATCCTATGTTCATGTCGTTAAGGTGTCTTTGACACCTTAACGACATATGACGTATGATCTGACAATGTCTTTACGATATCGTAAAGACACCGCAACGACATGGACATACGATGTGGTAAAACTATCGTAAAGATGTCGTAACGATGTCGTAAAGACTTCGCAAAATTCTGGCTTATTTCAGATTAGACCTGCATTATTCCAGATTAGAACTGAATTACTCCAGATTAGAACTGCATTATTTCAGATTGAAAGTGAATTACTTCAGATTATGACTGCATTACTTTAGAATGAAGCTGTATTGTTCGAGAATATAGCTGGATTACTTCAGAATGAAACTGTATTGTTCGAGGTTATAGCTGGATTATTTTAGATTGAAACTGGATTACTCCAGTTGATAAATGGATTACTTCAGATTGGAACTGGATTTCTCTAGATTAGAACTGAATAACTTAAGATTAGATATGGATTACTCCTGAGTAGAAATGGATAACTCTACATTAGAACCGAGTTATTCTAGATTAGAATTACATTATATCAGATTGAAACTGAATTACTGCAGATTATATTTAAATTACTTCACAAAGGAATTGGATTACTTTAGATTGGAACTGAATTGCTCTAGAATAAAATTGGATTACTTCAGATCATAACTGGATTACTCTAGATTAGAAATGGATCGCTTCAGATTTAATAACGATTATTCCAGATTATAAGTGAATTTGGCTGGATTAGAATTTAATTACTTCTGATTAGAACTAGATTATTTCAGTTAGGAAGTGTGTTACTCCAGATTGAAAGTGAATTACTCTAGATTGGAAATAGATTATTCTATATTAGAGCTGAATAACTGTAGATTAAAACTGGACTGCTTCAGATAAGAACTGAATTACTTTAGGATAAAACTGGATTATTTCAGGTTAGTACTTCAGATTTGAACTTGATTACTCCAGATTAGGACTGTATAGTCATGATAAGAAAATGATTTTTCTGGAATAGAATTGGATTACATGATATCATAACTGGATTACTTTTGATTATAACTGAATTACTCCAGATTAGAACAGAATTACTTCAGAATAAAACTGGATTATTACAGATCAGAACTCAATTACTTCAGATTAGAGCTGGAGTATTTCAGATTAAAACTGAATTATTGCAGTTGATAACTGGATAACTTCAGATTAGGACTGATATATCACGGACTAGAATTGGATTGCTCCAAAATAGAATTTTATAACTTCAGGTCATAACTGGAATACTCTAGATTAGAACTGAATAACTCAAGAATAGATATAGAGATCAGATTATAACTGGATTACTTTAGAAAGTAATTGGATGACTCTTGATCAGAACTGGGCTACTTCATATTGAAACTGAATTGCTCCAGATTATAATGGGATTACTTTAGATTGGAACTGGATTACTCCAGAATAGGACTATATTATTATCGATGAGAAATGGATTGCTCCAGATTTGATATCGATTAATCTAGATTATAACTGGATTACGCTAGATTAGAACTAAATTACTTCAGGTTAGAACTGGATTATTTCAGATTGAAACTGGATTATTGCAGATTATATCTGAATTACTCAAGATTAGAAATAGATTTTTTTAGATTGAAACTGGATTTTTCCAGGTGATAACTGGATTACTTCCGATTAGGACTGCATTATCATGGATTAACTCAAGATTAGAAATGGATTACTTCCGAGTAGAACTTGATTACTCTAGATTAGAACTGAATTACTCAAGATTAGAACTGGATTACTTCAGATTAGGACTCTATTATTAAGGATTAAAAATGAATTGCTCCAGATTTGATATTACTCCAACAAGGAACTGGATTATTTCAGGTTACAACTAGATTATTTCAAATAAGAACTGGATTATTCAAGATTAGAACTGAATTTAGGCCAGATTAGAACTGGATTATTTCAGATTGAAACTGAATCGTTTCAGACTGAAACCTAATTACTTCAGATTATAACTGTATTACTCCGGATTACAACTGGATTACTCCAGATTAAATAATGATTTGGCCAGATTATAACTGGATTAAAAGTTTATTATTCTAGATCTGAATTAAATTGCTTCAGATTAAAAATCAATTGCTTTGGCTTCCAAATGGATTGCTCCGAATTACGACGGATAATACAGGATTGATCGGATCACTATATTACCCCGAATTACCAGTTCCCAACATGTCGAAGGCATCAATCACGGACGGATTTTTATAATATAATCAAGTGGTCTGATGAGAGCAGTGTGTCCCGACATATTGAAGAAATCCTGGGTTCTACCCAATCATTGACGGACTGGGTTGCAGTCAAGTAAACGATGGGGCGACTTATAGCTTACGATGGGTTCCGAACCACCAGAACCTCGGTAAAGATACATAAAACAATTTCCAGAGGTACAGGCTCACGGATCGAACCCCGGATTAAATCATCGGGGATCAAACAATTCATCTGAGAGAAGTGAGAAATGGTAGAGTACGAGGTGGTATCAGGATTTTACGAGTTGTATGAAGTGGGGGGGGGGGGGGGGGGGGGGGGGGGGTAGATTTGTAGAACTATCTTAAATTCCCGTGTTTTTCATTTGAATGATACGTTTGTTTCGCAACAATGTTCCCATCCAGGTCGCTGATCAATCTCTCTAATGAGTACCTCACATGAAGACCTTCACAACGTCATGATGCAAGTTATTTACGCGGGCCCATTAGAATTAATGATAAGAAAATAAATTGATATACTTGTTGGGGTCTCAGATATCTTTCCAACCACAGCTCCCAAAGGTTGTCCATTAGGTGTCAGGATCAGTAAAAATTCTACACCAGAATCATTAACAACTTCAATATTAAGATTGCGTGGTAATTCATGACGACAGACACCAGACATCACATCAATAGGCAGAAGGCGAATATTATGCGCGTGAATTCCGACACTATCTTCCCACACTGCAAATGTTCTACCTCGATAAGTGATAGTCCTGGTTGGTGGATCAGCGTCCTCCGATTCTTCATTGAGGACAAATGTCACAGCATTTAATTCGGTAAAGAGAGAAGAAAATTATTTGATATTATGAAACAGGCGTAGATACAGAGTGGAGATAATGCAA
>NC_046662.1:29604928-29610675 GCF_010883055.1 Belonocnema kinseyi | reverse complement strand
TCAGAGGGGAAGGGTTGGTTTGACAAAAAAATGTCTATGGAAAAATTGATATTCAGAAGTTCAACCGATTCGAACTACAAATACGACAAAGGTCTTGACATAAGGGTCCGCACCTAAATTACGTAACAGCTAAAGGAGGGAGGGGAGGGGTCGAGACATTTTGTTACTTTTTTTATGAAAGGGGAGAGGCGGTTTTTCACGCGTATCTTTTTAGTCATAAATTTTATTATTTGGTTGAAAATTTAACAACTTTCTTAAAAAGACATCCTTTAGTTGCAAATTAAACTGATTTTTAAAAAATTCAATTCTTTTCTTAAAACATTAACCTTCGATTTCAACAGTCCTATGTTATTCCTGATAAATCTTTTTCGGATAAAAACTTTTCTGAAAATTTGTCTTCTTGATTCAAAAGTTCGTCTTTTTTAGTAGACATATTGCATCGTTCTCAGATAAAAATGCAACTATTTTGTTAAAAATTCAACTATTTGACCGAAAATGTGCTCTCTGCTTAAAAGTCGTATTTTTGTCTTGAAAAGTCAATTGAACTCTTTTTGGATTAAGATTCAACTTTTTTATTGAAAATTTGTCTTTTTGATTTAAAAATTTACCGCTTCTAGTAGAAGTTTCATTTTTCTATTTAGCATAAAATTAGCTTATTGTTTACAATTGAGCCCCTGGATGCAATAACTCGCTGAGCGCTCGAAAACGCGTAAAACGCGAAATTCAATCACATCGCGCTGCACTTTTGTGTTCAACCCGCTAGGTTTTATATAAATAATAGTCTGAGGAGGCTCAAACTTTCCAAAAAGTTCAACAATACGCTTAAGATTACGATAAGCGCGAATACCCCGTGGAAATCTGAAATTTCCTCGATACATTTCAAACACGAATGTCGAAAAACATGGTTTTTCATTCGGATTAAAAAAACATTCAATTAATATTAACTTTTGATATATTTTTTGATACTGTATTCAACGCTAGACCTTCCTGAACAGAACTCGAAAAAAAATTTTGATAAGTTGAAAAATGGCTGTTCAGCGGCAATTTAAGTTTTGAAAAACATGGATTTTTCGATTCAAAAATCATCAGTTTTTATTTTTAAAAAGCTATCGAGCAGTATTTTTCATTTTTCCAAATTCGGACTTTTGATTTTGACTCGTAATGTCACCGCGCAGACAATACTTTTACGCGTTTTCGAGCGCTCAGCGAGTTATTGCATCCAGGGGCTCAATTCTTATTTTGGTCGAAAATACGACTCTTTTTTAAATTTACATGCCTTAGCAGGAATGACATCTTTCTTAGATACAAAATCAACTATTTGGTAGAGAATTTATTTATTTTGTTAAAACTTTATCCTTTTTGGTTAGAAAATTCGTCTTTTTGAATTGAAATTTCAATTTTTTCGTACAAACATATTTTTTGTTAGAAAATGCATATTTTGATCTTGAAAAGACATCTGAAATATTTTTTTAATAAGAAATTTTATTATTTCATTAAAAAGTAATAATTTTTGTTAAAAATTCGTCTGTTGCTTTGAACTTTCAATACTTTTCGTAAAAACTTATTTCTTATATAAAAATTCATAATTTGATTATAAAAAGTCAACTGAAACGTCAAATTCATCTGTTTTAGTAGAAATTTCATTTTTGATGTATGGAAATGCAACTTTTTGCTTAAAAAGTATTCTTCATTGCTTGAGTATTCAACTATTTTGTTTGAATAATTTGGTTGAATCACTTCATTAAGAAATCATTTTTTAAAAGAGTTACATTTTTAGTTGAAAATTCATATCTTTCACTGAAAGTTTAACTATTTTATTCAAAATTAACATTCCTAAAATAAAAATTAGACTACTTGGGTGAAAGTTAATCTATATTGTTGGGAAGTAATCTTTTTATGTTGATAATATTCACCTATTATGTTAAAAATTTAATTATTTCGTTGAAAATTTAATTATTCTGTTCAAAAGCCATCTCTCACTGTAGAAAAAACATTTTTTTGTTTAGATTAAATTAATCTATTTCAAAATTTTTAATTTGTATCTGACATACTGTCTTATTACGTTTGCAAAAGATTCTATGTTAAAATTATTACAAGATTAAAATGCTGGTATTTGAATATTTATGATCAAGGGAAATGAGAAATTAGTCAAGGAATCATTAAGGAATTTTGAAAATGACATTTTCGAAAACGCTGCCTAATTCTATAAGCAATAACTAGTAAAAAAAATCTGGAAGCTTAAAATTATGCGCAGAAGGAGGATCTAACGCCGATTCAGTAGAAAAAACCGGACGTATTTCATAAGAAATACCGGCTTTGAATAATTGTTTATAATATTTTATTTATATAATAACGAATTATTGATTACCTTTAATTAATTCAATCAGTGAAAGTTTTTTGCCTGCGAATCACATTCCCTTATTATTTCATAAAAAATGAAAAACATATTTTTATTGGACATCTTTTCTGAACAGTTGTTCAATTGATTCTACGTATTTCAGATTGAATCGAAGTATTTTTCGAAAACCGGTACTCTTCTAAACATTTTTTCCTTTTTTGTTATTTAATAAAAAACAAGATTTTTCGAAATCTGAAGTGAAAGATTTATACGGAATTCTATTAGCTTTTATATATTTTTCAAATTTTTAAAATCGGTTTAGAAACCGCTTCTAAATACAAGGAGAGAAATGGATGTTCAAATGTACATGTTCAAAGAGTGAATAATTTTTACCACCAAATATGAAAAATGTTCACCAAACGATCGTGAAAAGACCAAAAAACGATCCAAAAGAGAATTTTGAAGTTTTTGTAATTTTACTGACAAAAACCAACGACCAACGATATTGGGGGGGGGGGGGATTAAACTCTCTTTCTACCGTATATGGTAGACATATGTCTACTGGTGTGAAAGATTAGACAGCTCCACCAAAAAATTTTCTTTTAAAATCCGATCTAAGCCACTAAACTCATACGCGTTTGAGGTTGCTGAATCTGAATCCTAGGTCAATTTTACTCCATCACGTCATGAGCAAGGTCAATTGAAGTTCAATATAGCGAAAACCATTCAATCGTGGATAATCTCTATTCTCAGGCGTTTTCGGTGTCGCTTATTCTGAATCCGAGGTGAGTTTCACCCCGTCAGATCAGAATGAAGGTCAAGTGAAGGTCGAACTGAAGAAAATCATTGGATCAGAGAAAACCAACAGATCGATTGATTCGATGTGAACCACTACTTCAATACGATTTTAGCGTCGCTAAATCCGAATTCATTTTCACCCCATCAGGTCTCCATGAAGGTCAACCCAAGGTTAAAAGTGCCATTAACATGGAATTGGTGAACGCATTTAGTCTTAGACATTTTTGAGGTCGCTGAATCCGAATCAGGGTTTGTTTACCACATTATTCTGATTCCATGCTTCTTTCAATTTTGACCTTGAGATAACCTTCATCTTGAAATGATAGGATAAAAACTTTCATGAATTCGTGTGTAGCGACACCAAAAACGCCTTAAAGTAGTGGTTCACGCCGAATCAATGCTTTTTATCTGATTTTGACCTTCACTCGATCTTGACCCTGAGATGATGGCGTCAAAAGGATCCTAGATTCGGATTCGGCTACCCGCAGAACGTCTGAGAGTAAAGGTTTTTTCTGATCTAACGGTTTTTTTCATTTGTACATTTACTTGACCTTGATAATGATTCAATAGTTTTCTCCGATCCAATGGTTTTCTTTGTTTTGACTTTCAATCGACTTTGATCCTGCCCCTATATGGTCAAACGGACCCCGGATTCTGACTGAGCGTCCCCAAAAAATTATAGGTATGGTAGTTCAGCTCGGGTTGCAGAAATTTTGTCGTGGGGTTGTATTATTAATAATAAGAGGTGATCAAATATATTAATTTCTTTCTAATTCCAATGTCCCTACTTCATATACTTGCATAAGTTATCTAACAAAAACTTATTTATTTCAATGTATGGTTATAAGTTAAACAGTCTTTCAGACCCCAGGTACATGTTAGTGGAAAAATAAAATCACGTCTATACTTGAAGATTAATATGATATACGCGACTCGCATAGGGCTTGATACTTTTTATATAAAACTCTCTCACACATGACGTTTTTCCATTCAGTAGGCAACTATCAACTGTAAGTATTTTTTGGTTGCAAAGTCGTTTTGTTGTAAATGCAACTATATTGTTAAAAATTAAAATCATAATTTTTGGGTGGGAAATTCGATTATTCACTTAAAGTTGAACTACTTCGTAAAACAATTAATTTTTACTTATTAAAGATTCATAATTATATTTGAAAATTCAACTATTTGCCTTTAAATTGAGGTAAAAATTCAGCTTTTTTGTGGATAACACTCTTTTTGACTTTAAAATTAAATAATTTCGTTGAAAATTCATGTATTTTTTTTTAAATTTGTCATTTTTTGTAGATCGTTAATTTTCTTTGTCGAAAATTCATCTAATTGGTTGACACTTTGACAACTTTGTTGAAAATTAATTTTTTCGTTTAAAAATTATTTATCTTTATCTGAAAATGTAACTATTATAGGATTGATTAAAAATTAATCGTACATATTGGTTAAGTTGGAAAATCGTTTTCTTTTATGGAACATTAATTTTCTTGCTCAACAATTCACCTTTTCCCCTAAAAATTTAACAATTTTGTTGAAAATTCGTTTTTTTTCTTGTTCAATTCAATTTTTTATCATAGTTTTTATCTGGAAATTGAATTATTCCATTTTTGGTTGAAACTTTATCCTGTACATTGTTTTAGTTAAAACACAAATTATTTGATAGAAAATTAATTTATTTGTTTTCGATTATGATTTTTTTTAATTGAAATAATTTTAAAATAAAATGTTTTAAATTTAATTTCAGGTATTAAAAATGGAAAAAAATCTGTTTTACAAGATGATTCTGAATCCGTTAAAAATTAAAGAATTAATAGATATTAGTTTATAAAATTATTTTCAATTATGACTTCAAATATTATTTCCGTCTAAAAAAATTTTATTTTCACCCCATTCAATTTGAAATTTTTTAATTGAAAAAAGAAATTTTCGTTAATTAACACCAATATTTGACCGTTATTTAAAAAAATTAATTTTAAGTGAGTATTTGAAAAGATTTTAAAAATTAAAAAAAAAAAATCAAGTCGATTTTCAGGCAATTTTTTTATTTTGCAGTTTTTTTAATTTTAGGAAAAAATCGAATTAACAAAATATATCCATTTTCAACCCAAAAGTTTACTTTTTAACCAATAAAATTAATTTTCTATTAAATAATTGGTATTTTAACTAATACAACGTACAGGATAAAGTGTCAACCAAAAATGGACTAGTTCAATTTCCAGATAAAAACTGTGATAAAAAATTGAATTCACAAACAAGCTGAATTTTTAACCCAATTTAAAGGCAAGTAGTTGAATTTTCAACTATAATTGTGAATCCTTGATAAGAAAAAAATTAATTTTTCAACTAAGTAGTTCAAATTTAAGTGAATAATCGAATTTTCCAGACAAAAATTATGATTTTAAATTTTAACATATAGTTGCATTTACAACTGTATTTTCAACGAAAAAGATGAACCTTCAAATACAAAAAAAATGAAAATTTTAACAAAGTAGTTGAACTTTGGATTCAAAAGAGGACTTTTTTACAAAATAGTTACATTTTCAACAAAATGATTAATTTTTTAATCAAATAATTGAGTTTTTATCCAAACGAGATGAATTCC
>NC_046662.1:29590991-29604828 GCF_010883055.1 Belonocnema kinseyi | reverse complement strand
TTAATATTTACATAACTTATATTTTATACTTGAAATAACGCAACCTCAAAATATACGCATATAAAGAGGCAGCATCGTCTCCTACTATATTCACACGGACATAGACCTGTGATAGTTTTGGACCACGTCTCGTTTCAGATCTGGGATTACTTTGCTCGAGTCGAGAGGCAGACGCTACCGCGAGGGATAGGGAGACGTTGAGGAGAGTAGGAAAGCTGAGAAAGGCGGGAGCTTCGAGTAGGGAAAATGAAGAGTGAAACTCACTCGTGCGATGTGTGCTACAGAGTTACAGAAAGCGCAGATCCCTATTGTATTTACGCGTGGTACAAACCGTGTACGATTGTAATGCTGTAGTGGGCGCTATAAGCGCTGTGCACAATTCCTACAGTACTCCCCCCCCCCCCCCCCCCCCCCCCGAGTGTTTGACTTAAGACGAAACAAAAGGACAGAGTTAAATAATACACCACAAAACGCTGTTCGATCGCCTGAGTATCGCAGATAAATGAATATCATTAGTCATTTGCGGACTTGTGTAAACGCAGCATACAATATTAGGTATACATTCAACACTCAGTCTTCGGCACCAATGGGTACTGGTCAGTGGATAATTCTTAACATCTAGTAAAAACATCTTACAAAGGTCTTAAAAATATAGTGACGCCTACAAATGTTTACATCGCTCAATATTATAATTGAGGACGAAGTGCTACGAGTTGCTTAAATCTTAATAAAAGTGAACGACTGTAAAAACTGAATTGAATAAGTTATTTTAGAATAAAACTGCAACGCGCCTGCCAGGCGATAGAATATAAATTAGTTCCGATTCAAGTAACAATACATGGCCACGGAAAATGGACTTGGTATCCAATGGATTTAAATGTTATCTTTATTACAAAAGAAAGAAATGAAATAAGTGCAGTCATTAGCTGAGGGTACAATAATAAAATTTTTTTAAAAGGAAAAAAAAGTAAAACGTGTGGGACATTTACAATTTAAAAGTAACTTGCTTCTTAGCATACGCGTGGGACGCCGTTGATATCGATTTCGTAGACGCGGTCCGAAGTTCGGTTTATAATTTTATGCGGGCCAGCGTAGGACCGCTGCAGGGTTTTCTTGGCACGGTTTCGCATGAATACGTGCGAGCAAACAGTTAAATTTAAGAAAAGGAGTGGTTTCCGTTTATATTTATGGTCTACTAGAACTGGCTTCATTTTCCGCATGTGTTCTCGAAACTCTTCGATGAAAACATGAGGATCTGGAGCGAAATCGTCCGGAAGCACAAACTCGCCAGGGATTCATAGGGTAGTACCAAAAACGAACTCGGCGGAGGACGAACCAATGTCCATTACGTTGGACCTGAGTCCCAGGAGGACAGTGGAGAGCGATCGTGACCATTCTTGCCATAACACGCGATCCACTGTTCGAAGAATGCTCTTCAGACAGTTAGAGCTTCAATTTTAGGAAGTGGTATTGCTTCGGGCCACCGGGAAAAACGATCGATGATCGTTAGACAATAACGATTTCCGTTGCTTAGGGGTAACGGACCCACGATGTCCATATGTATGTGCCGAAAACGGCCGTCAGGTGCCACGAAATCCGCGGGTAGAGGTAGTTGTGGCGCGAAACCTTTGACCGTTGACACGACGTGCAAAGTTTGCACCAGTCGGTGATGTTTCGCCGCATGGATGGCTAGACGTAACGTTTTCGGATAACGCGTTTCGTTACTCTAGCACTAGGATGCGCCAGGTTATGGAATTAGTGAAATATACGTTTCGGCAATGCTAACGGGATGTACGGACGTAGAGTTTCGCCGATCAGATCGCAGAAGATGGAGGATTTCCCGGAGTCCCACTGAATCTTTTTGAGATTCAGGGAGTACTTAGGATCCTTGAGGAGAGTTTTTAGTTCCTCGTCAGACTCATGGGTATCGGCTAGCTCAGGGAGACTAAACTCGGTCGGAATTTGAATTGCGTCCACTGGCAGTGAGGAATCAGCCACGACATTGTCCACATCACAAAGATGTTCGATCTGGGTTGTGAATTAAGATATAAAGGACAGCTGTTGTTGTTGCCGAGGTGAGGCATTTTCGGCTTTCTGGTGAAACGCAAAAATCAATGGCTTATGTTCAGTTACGACCTTGAAGCTTTGCCTTTCGAGGAAGTATTTGAAGTACCGAATAGACTCGTAAACGGCTATTAGTTCCCAGTCGTGCGCGCTATAGTTTCTCTGCGCGGGGAAAACTTTCTTGAAAAGAAAGCTTGCGGCTTCCATTCTCCATTGACCCGTTGTTCAAGGGAGGCTTCCATTCCGGAATCAGAAGCGCCGGTGACGAGGCGTGTCTTGGCATTGTGAGAAGGATGAGCGAGCAGTGTCGCGTTATACGGGTCTTGCTTGACCTACTCGAACGCTTCCCTTGCCTGGTCGGACCACGGAATACTTTTATCGTTCTTTCGAGAATCGCTTAAAAATTGTTTAAGCGGCGCTGGAGTTTGTGCGGCGTGCGGTATGCAACGTCAGTAAAAGTTTACCAAGCCCAGAAACCTTCTGAGTTCGATGAGGTTCTTCGGCTTCGGAAAGTCTGTGATAGTCTGAACTTTCTCGGACGTAGGCGAGCAGTCTCTTTCGCTGATAATGTAACCTAGGAACTCGAGTTCCGATTTGCCGAATTGGCATTTAGCGAGGTCGATGCGGACAGAAAATTCTTTTAGGCAGTTTTAAGAATATCACAGGGGGCGATCGGAATTTGATGATATGCCATATGTAGGTATATTTTAGAGAAGATTCTTTTATCGAAGAGAATGGTTGGAAAGTCGCTAAGATGTGGAACAGGGTGCCTGTCCGGGAAGGTTGCTGCGTTCAGCCTGCGGTAGTCGCCACAAACGCGCCATTCTTGGCTCTTCTTGCGCACCAGGCAAATGGGAGATGCCCATGGACTGCTCGAGGGTCGGAAAATGCTGTCATTTAGGAGTTTTTTGAATGTGGCTTTCGCCGCAGTAAGTTTGTCTGGGTGTAACCGTCTTGCTCTATCAGCGACGGAAGAACCGGTGGTAATGATGTGGTGCGTGACCTTATCATTATGTGTCGCGTTTGTTTCCCGCGAAGAAGACGTGAGTTCGGGAAAATCACGCCAAATGGTGTTGATCGGTCTATCAGACTCACTCCGAAAATTGGAGTGGCCTTGAGAAAACCCCTCGTGCTGAGGCTGGTTTTGATATCCACGAGCTTGGATTCGTGTAAGTACGGTACTAGGCTAAAGTGAGCCAGCAGGTCAGCTCCTATAATGGGATATGGAACCGCGGCAACGTAGAAATTTCATGCGAAATCACGCCGCAAGTCTAAGTTTAGACTAATGCGTTTGCTGCCGTACGTACGGACTCGTGAATCGTTGGCCGCGAATAAGAATAGTTCGCTAGGTTTTTTTAAAAAGTTTGTTGATCGGCAGGGAGCAGCGATATGTCTGAACCAGTGTCGATCAAGAAAACTAATCCTGAATCACGATCACGTATATGGAGAAGCTTTAAATCGCGCGCTAAACCGAGAGTCTCCCCCCGAAAAGGCGTTGTTAGTTTGCCGATGTCGTATTTTCATTTGGTATCCATGAACGCGGTTATTGACCGCGTTGGTTCTCCAGTTGTGAGATTCTGCGCGAAAGATCCTCGAACAATTTGGTTTGCTGCGCGAACACTGCCGCGATGGAGTCCATAGGGGACTGAGATACCAAAGTCGAGCACGCGTTAGCCGCGTGAGGAGTAGTGGAGCATTGCGGAGCTACCGCGAACGTTTAAAAAGCAGATGAATTCGATGCTTCGCAAACTTTGTCTGCTAAGGCCGCGAGAGCCGAAAGGTCGGCAAACTAGGACATGGCCAAGATGGCGCGGATTGAGCTGGGAAGTTGCTCTAGAAAAATGGATTTAAGCACGTCGTCACTACACGCGCTGTCGTTAAGCCTTCTGAGGCGATTTAATAAGAGCGACTGTTTCCCTTCATTCACTGCCTCCTCTTTTAAAAGCTGACGCAGCTTGGTCTCGCTCCATATTGAGTAAGTGCTAATGAGCCTGTCCTTAATTTCATGATATATGTGCTGCGTTTGTGAATTAATGATGTCTTTGAAGTGCACGATGATGTCTGGGTCTAATCAAGCGATAGAGTCTTGTGCTTTTGACTTCTCGGAAGTAATTTTTGCGCGCGTGAGGGCCGCCTCGGCTATAAGGAACCAACAGGCTGGATCCTGCTTATAGACTTTTGGCACTTTGGCTATCGATTTAATCTCGTGGCCGTTAGGCTCTAGATTGGTTAACCTACAGAGAAGCTTGGTCATACTGAATTGTTCAGAGGATCCGGATGTAGATTTAGTGTCAGGCATAGTTAGGTCGTTCCCAGGGTATTTTTTCAAATCAAAAAAAGAAGAAAATGTTGAAATATTGAGAAAGATGTTACTTCGGCAAGAAATATTGTGTGGAACAAAAAAAAAGTATTCATTTGTTGGAAGAAAGCAATAAATCCCCCGAGAAGCCCCACACTGTTTGACTTCAGATTTTGTTTTGACTGCCAAATGGAAGAAACAATTTGTTAGGGGTAAAAGTCAAAGTTTGAACAGACATGTCAACCAATGCACTCAAATTTTGGTTGAATGCCACAATATTTCGTAAATAGTGTATAAACTGCGACACCAGCATATAAATTGCAATAAAATCATGTAAATTGCGATAAAAGTTTATAAATTGCAATAAAAGCGTATAACCTGCGATAAAAGATCATAAATTGCATTACAATCGTATAAATTGCAATAAAAGTTTATAAATTACAATAAAAGCGTATAACTTGCAATAGAAGTTTATAAATTGCAGTAAAAGCGTATAACTTGCGATAAAAGTTTATAATTTGCGCAATATCTTGCTAGACGACACAAATAAATATAGCAATTGCATGTAAAATATTACATATGTGAGTATAAAAAGGTAAAGAAATTGCACGACACTCGGAGGTTATCTTCGCATGTAAATCTAAAATTCGTTATCTTCGCATGAAAATCTAAAATCCGTTATATTCGCATGAATATCTGAAATGCGTTGTATTCCCGTGAAAATCTAAAATGCACGATCACACTCCGTTGTTGAGTTGGTTCGTATTCGATTTGTAAATAGTAAAAAAAAATTTCAACATTGTATACGCAAGCATAATTGCAAAAGACGTGAAATAATTGTGTGCGCATTTAAGATACAATTAATTCAAGCAGTTGATCAAATAAATTGTTAGGCTCTTTGCGTAACTGACGCGAAAATGCATTTCACGTCACGAAATTGTTGTTTAAAATGAAATAATTGACGCTCGAAGACGTTAAAGAAAAATTTCGCTCCAAAATTACACTAAATTTATTTGGGTAGCGTTACTTGCAAATTTGAAAAAGACCGGTAGCGTCGACGCGAAACAACAAAAAGCGCCGTTAGAGAATTTTAACTTTTAAATCTGAATAAATGTACACTCGCGAAAATTCGTACAATCGAAAAATAATACAAGAGCATTTATAGACAAATTAATATAAGAATTACCGTTGACCTTGGTGAATATGTTGTAGTTGGACTTGATCCATTTTCCGTTACCTTTGGAGTTTGTGTTTCGCGTCAATTAGATTTTTCCAATTATCCATCTTTCGAAACTGTGTGAATTATTTCCTTATTGATTAAAAATTCATGCTTTGCATATGTCCAGAATAGTCACGACTCGACCCGTCGGTTGGAGTTGTGGTTACTTCCTTTAAAATTTGTCCTTCTCGGGGTCACCAGTTATAGGCGAATTGTTTGATTTGAATAAATTTCGTACTATGTTGAAAATATGTCCACCAGTAATTGCGTAAGAAGATCCTTGATCCTTGACACCCTTAGGTTTCCATATTTAAATATTGAAGGAAAGAAATAAGTAACCATGAAGTAACTCAACCAACTAGTAAGATGTGATCGACAGGTAGGCCGGACAGTAAGTGCGGCGAGCAATGCTCGAGTCAGTGTCTCCAGAAAGTGAGATTTTTCAGCCCCCACCACTCTCCCATCTGGGAGCGACACATTCAAACGTAGCGTGTCGGTGATTCGGCTTTGCTACATGTTGCGTAGGCCAGCCACCTGTAGAGCCGAAAATGCACGAGCACGATCCCGAGGCCCCCGATTTCATGATTCGTTTTCGGTGGCTAACTGGCTTTTAGAGTAGTTTTTAAGTAAACTGAATTTCGCAGGGTGTCAAGAGAATGAAAGTTAAGGTCTTTTTGCGCAATTTTGTTGCGCATTTAAAAAAAAATTGTAAAGATTTTTTAAAGAATTTTTTAAAGAATTTTTTAAGGTTTCACGAAAAAAAAAGTTCTTTTAAGTTTCTACGAATAATTAATATAATTTTTTATTTTGAAAAATTGATTCAAACAATTCCAATACATGTTAAACTATGTTTAAAATGGTCAATAAAGCATCTGAAGATTTTAAAGCAATCTTTTTCATTCTGCCGAATTTCAAAGAAAATCAGGAAAAATTTAAATAGTTTTTAGTGATTAGAAGGCTCAGAAGGCCCGACAAGGTGAGAAACAGAACTTTTTCAAGACAAGTAGGAAAATTTCTAATGACTTTTTGTTTTAAAAAACGTACTTTATGAGAATATTAAAAAAGGTTTTTGAACATGTGAAAGGATTTCCTAAAATTTAAAAGAAGACTGTATAAGGTTTCAAAGTAAAATGTTTCAATTTGGTAAGATTATAATAAATAGATCAAAATCGAGTAAATGCAAAAAATATTAATAAGAATTAAAGAGATTCAAATCGAATTTTAAACTTAAATTCTGTTAGAAACTTAGATTTCTAAAGAATTCAAACATAAACTTTAGAAACTTTAAAGGAATTCCGAAAGATTTCAAGGAGGTAAAACTATTTTTCTTAAAATTCCTGGGAAAAATTTAAAAGATTATGAGTCAACTTTTTCACATTTTGAATTAAGGAACATGAAAAAAATGATTTTAGGTTCCTAAAAATAATTAAAATAATTTTTTATTTTGAAAGATTAATTTTAGGAGATTATTTTAAAGCATTTAAAAACATTTAAAAAGACGTCAAAAATTGTCAAAGTTTCGGAAAAATTTTTAAGGCAATTTTTTTAAATTTTGCAAAATAAAAAAAATCAGGAAAAATTTGAATGATTTTTTAAAGATTAGAAGACCTGACAAGATTAAAAAAAAATATTTTCCTAATTATCGTGTGAAATTTTTTAATGATTTTTTATCTTGAAAAATGTGCTTTAAAAGAAAATTAATGAAGATTTTTAAACACATCAAACAATTTCCTAAAATTTCAAAAAAGAGTGTAAAAGGTTTTAAAATCAACATCTTTTAATTCGATAAGATTAAAAAAGAATTTAAACTTCAGAGGAGTTTTAGAAACGTAGGATAAACTGATTTAAAATACCTAAAAATTCTTGTAGAAGAATAAGAAATGTGCGCTTGGAAATTGTGTACAATTATCAGTCTTTAAAATTAAAATTCGAAGGATTTTTTTAAAATTACTTTCAGCACATTTCTTTTCAAGCAGAATCCCTGATTTTAATCGCAAGAGGTTCAATTATTTCCAATCAGAATTAGTAATTACATACATTTTGAAAATTAAAAAAGGGTAACTTGGGATAAGTTGAATGAGATTTTAAAAAAGTTTATTTTAATTACACATAAAATTTGTTAAATTATTTCTAAAATTTTGGAAACATTAAAAATTGTAGGATTTAAATACACTTAACATTTAAGAATTTTATAATAAATTTTGATAAGATATAATAGATATGTATGAAAAATGAAAAAATAATAATAAAAGTCGATAAACGAAGGACTTTCAGATAATGAAAGGTAATGACAGAAACTCCTTGGAAAAAATGTAAATATTTGTTTTGGAATGAATTCTAACAGAAAATTGAAAAAAGATTACCCAAAATTTTTTATTATTTCCTAAAATGTCTAAAAAGTACGTAAAATATTTTAAAGCAAAATGTTGTAATTTTTCCATATTACTTAACTTTAGAAAAATTAAGGAACATAATTCTTTCAAATTTGAGTAAGTTTAAGAGACATTCAAAAATTTAGAAACAATTCCAAAATAATCATAACTTGTAAAGATTTTTAAAGGAATAATTAACATGATTTTTTATTTCCAACAATTAATTTGAAAAGATTAATTTTAAATATTTCATAACATTGCAAAAGATTTCAAACATTCTCAAAGCATCTGAAAAACTTTAAAGGCATTTTCTTTTAATTTTGCAGAATTAAAGAAAAATAAGCAAAAATTGGAATAATTTTTAAAGATTGGAGATTGGATGGTCTTACAAGATTAGAAAAACAGAATTATTTTTTAATAATCGTGTGAAGGTTTTTAATATTTTTTTGTTTAAAAAATGCACTTTAAAAAAATTTACGCAGATTGTTACACACATCAAACGATTTCCTAAAATTTAAAAGAAGAGTGGAGAAGATTTTAAAGCAAAATGCATCCAATTTGATAAGATGAAAATGTTGAAAAAAAGTAAATAATCAAGTGAATTCAGGAAGTATTTAGTAGACTTGATACGATTCAAAAAAATGTAAAGCTAAAAAGTGGTTTAGAAACGCAAGATAAACTTTAGGAACTTTTTTTCTACGTTTTGAATGATTTTTTTTTAAATTTTTGATAAAAACTCGAGAGAGTTACCAATATCTTGAAGAATTCAAAACGTTTTATATGTATAAGAAATTTTCCTAATATTTTTTAAAATCCTTTAAAATAAAAATAAAATATTTTTAAAATCTCCTGGGATCTTTTCTGACACATCTGATATATTCGAAAATCTTTTTTTGATTTTCTTAAGATTCCTATAATAATTATTTACATATAAATTTATAAACAAACTGATAATACTTATTTTATTGTATATGAAATCTTTACAAAATCTTCAATGCATTAAAATACTTATCTCAAGATTACAAAATTTAGCTTTTACAAATTTATTTTAATTGTAAAATAATTTTAATTGGAAATTGCTTTTAAAAAGATGTAAAATAAGTCCAACCAAATTTATTTTATGAAGAAATATCTCATGATTATAAAAACAGAAAAAATGGTAAAGGTAAGTCTTTGTAGCATTTTAATAACTAATGAACATATGTATTTTTGGATTATTTTTTCTTGATTCTGGCCGAGGGTGAAGCATGGTACAAAAAACCGTCATGCAATTTAAAATAAAAATTTTACTCTCTGTATATTAATTTTCTTAATCAATAATAATAATACTTTTATAAATATTGCTAAAATTTATTATGATACACATTTATTTTTATTTTAAAAATTTCTGTAAATACTTGGTGTTTTTAAAATTTTACGATATTTGTGTACCATGTTTCACCTTATGGAATAGATTTCAAGAATAAATTTATAAAAATATATCCATTAGTTAGTAAAATACTATGAATAATCGCCTTTCCTAATATAGCGTGAAAAGAGATCTATCAAAAAATAACCTAGAAATCGGAATTCCCTTAAAACTTTTAAAGTTTTTTTGTTAATTTTTGAAAATCGACATTTCTAAAAAATTTAAGATTAAAATTAGATTTGAATTTCTTCCATTCTTCTAAATATTTCTTGAATTTACTGGATTATATACGTATTTTAAAACTTTTTAATCTTATCAAATTGAAACATTTTGCTTAAAAATCTTCTACGCTCTTCTTTTAAATTTTAGGAAATCATTTGATGTACTTACAAAATCTTTTTGAATTTTTCTTAAAGTACAGTTTTGTGAATAAAAAATATTTAAAATTTTCAAACGATTATTAGAAAAATAATTCTTTTTTATAATATTTCCAGACCTTCTAGTCTTTCAATTTTTAAGATTTATTCAAGTATTTCCTGATTTTTTTGCAAGTTTTAATTATTTTTTAATCGTTTCAAAATTTCTGAATATCTCGTAAAATTACTAAAATTTGAAAGCAAATTTTACAAACCAACATAAACATAACAAAAAATGGTGCAACAAAACTGCTCAAGAAGGCTTGATAAGAATTAAATTCCTTATTTTTTCTAAAATTATATAATATGGCAAAATTACGAAATAATTAAAAAAACTGTGATCCTTTTTTTAATTTTCTCTCAGAATTCATTCCATTTCATTTTTGGTTGGAAAATAATTTTTTAAATGAAAATCTAACTATATGTTTAAAAATTGAACTATTCATTTGTAAATTCGATTGTGTGTATTTTTTTAAAAACATGTTTTATTTGATCATTTTTGGTTGCATTTTTTTTGGCAGGAAATTGACCTTTCTCAGTCAAAAATTCTTCTTTTTTGGTAGAAAATTATTCTTCTTGTTTGAAAATTCATCTATTTTAATCAAGAATTCATTTCTTTGGATGAAAATGCATTTTTTGATGAGACTTATTTTATTTTGGTATAAAATAATTCAAAGTTCATCTATTTTTTTGGATATTAAACTATTTTACTGAAAATTTAACTAGTCCATTTTTGATCGAATACTTTTTTTTTAGTTTAAAATTCGTTTCTATAGATGGAAATTGAACAATTTTGTTGACACTTTTTTTTCTTGGAAATTTTTTCTTTTTAGTTATAAATTTTTCATCGTTGTTGGTGAATTTTTCTTCCTTAAAAATTCATTTGTTTTAGATAAAAATGATTTTTTTGTTTGTTGAAAATTCGCATTTATTTGGGTTTAAAAATTAATTTTTTGAACTGCAAACTTCAGTATAAACTACAATGTTTAAGTGAAAAAATGTATTTTCAAAAGTAATTTCTTAGGTTGAAAATTTAACTATTTTGTCGAAAATTTGTTTTTTATTTGTTAAAAATCAATTGTTTACTGAAAATATGACTAAGGCATGCAGCACTAAATTTTAAACATTTTACATCCAGAAGTCTTGACTCCTATATCTATTTACATAAAGTCAATTATATTTGCCTCTTCGCAATAAGTCTAATGGTTCTAAGGTAACTCGGGATTTCAAAACCTGAATAAGTTTGAGGAGCAGCTAGATCGTTATTCTTGAGGTCGGGAGAGCTCGGGTTCCTCTTCACAGAATTTAACTCGGGAGAGCTCGGGTTCTTGCTCGTGCATTTTCGGCTTTACACGAGGCTGGGCTTCGCAGCATTTAACAGAGCCGACTCACCGACACGCAACGTTTGAATGTGTTGCTCCCAGATGGGAGTGGTAGGGGCCGAAAAACCCCACGTCCTGGAGACACTGATCTGCGTAAGTTCGGGGTAACCAGTGCTCCGATCTGGATCGGATGCCACACCAAACCGAAGTGCAGTGACTCACTCTTAACTGGCTCTACGGTTTTACCTACATTCTCTCCGCGTAGAGATTTAAATTCACTTAAATGTTGAATTGAACTGTACTTAGAATTATTTAGAATTTTTTATTTACCAGAATTAGTTATTCATTGAGAATTATTTTTAAATATTTTTGAACTACTTAGTAATTGTGAAAGTACGAAACTTTAAAAATGTTTAAATTCCAAATTATTTGAGCTTTTCAGATATAAAATTTGAAAACATGATATTAGAACCTCTGAACTTAAACCAACCGTAAATTAAAGGTAATCTCATTTTAGGAATTCACAGGAATTTAATTTCAAATCATTCTTCTAAGCGATTATTTTTGAACAGTAATTTTTTTATGTTTTCCGGAATAAATTATACACTTAATGAATTTATGGAGCAATATTTTTTATGAACATATTTTTCCATTGCTTAAATTATTTTAAGTTGTACCTAACAGTACAATTCAAAGAAAACGTTATTTATGTTTTTAAACCAAATCTTGAAAAGTTAGTATTTTCTTCAGATAAAGACACAATTAATGCATATTAAAATTTATTAAGAGTAATAATCAAAATTAAGCAACTCTAAATGTCGCCTATTGAAGTTAAATTTAGGAAATGAGATCGGAAGTTCTGTTGTCCGAATCCCAGCAAAGCGAAAAGATCACATTTTTTCAGAAATGATTTAATTAACAAAATGGTCAATCCATATTTTATTATTTTATTATTACTATTATAATACTATAAAGACAAATGTCTTTCCGGTAGGCATGCAAAGCTCTCCATAAGGACCCATTATAATTAGAGCTAAAATAATAAATGAATTTACCTGGTGGGTTCTCAGATATCCTCCCAGCCTCAGCTGCAAAGGTTGTCCATGAGGAGCCAAGATCCCCAGTAGGCAAAAAATTTGGCGACGTGTTTACGGCATCGTTATGACATCGTTACGACAACTTTACGATATCCTATGTCCATATCGTTAAGGTGTCTTTACGATTTCGTAAATAAGTCGTATGATTTCTCGATGCCTTTACGATATCATAAAGACACCGAAACGACATGTACATAGGATGTCGTAAGTTTGTCGTAACGATGTCGTAACGATGTCGTAACGATGTCGCCAAATGTTATGTCCACTGGGTCAGTACAAATTCTGCGCCAGAATAATTAACATATTTAATTGTAATATTATGTGGTAAGTCTCGCCAGTCGACATCTGAAATCATATCATGAGGTAGAAGGAAAATTTTGTGCACCTAGATTCCAGCACGATCTTCCTACACGGCAAATAATCTGTGTCGATAAGCTATAGTCCTGCTTGGTGGATCAGCGTCCTCCGATTGTTCATTTCGGATAAATGTCACCGCATTTAATTCTGTAAAGAGAGAATAAAAAATATTTGCTAATATAAAACAGGCGCAGACACTGAGAGGAGCGATTGCTCCCCCCTCCCCCTCTTGGGATACAAAAATGTAAATAGAGAAATCCAGTCTGTTAAAAATTCCTAGGTTTTGGGCAAGTCGTTGATGCATCTCGCTCATGAGATGAAGTTAAAATGTTCTATCTCTTCAAATCTAAGATCTATTTCACTTTGCCAGGATTATTGTATGATCATATAAATCATATTTTGTCTTTAGTATTCATGGAAAATGCGTGAAAAAGTATTTTGAAATGTTAAATGAGTAACATTGTTTTAATTTGAAGAATTTTTTTTGCAAGGAAATAACATTTTATTATTAAAAAATTAAAAGTGATTTAGTCCCATTGCTTTCTATGTAAAAACAGGGAGTGATGGGGCAACTAGCGCCTTTTGGAGATATTAGGAACTAATCAACTTTGGACAGTTGCGGGGTCAAGTTAAAATCTGAAATATGGAGAGATGCACCGGGCTGCCTTAAATCCTTAGATGATATGACTAGATTTTACGGAAAAAATCAACCCGCCGTGTAATCTAGTCTAATATAGCGAAAAGCAGCATTTTTTGAACTTTTAGTTTCTGGCTCATTAGCAAAAAGCCATGCAATCTAACCTCCAATTCAGCGAAAAACGCATTTTCTGCATGCTTAGGTTGGAATATCTTGAGAAGAACCAGCCTTTGATCAATTCTGAGGCCATATTTGGATTTAGCGCGTCAAAATCCTTCAGAAAAGTACACGGAAAAATTTAGTCAATTAAAATTTAGGCGATTATTTGAAGAATCTTGTACAGAGAGAAAAGTCTTCCCTGTGGGCACAAAATTTGGCGACATAGGATGTCGTAAAAATGTCGTCAAGATGTCGTAACGACGTCTTTACGACATTATTGCGACATCTTTACGACAACTTTACGATATCATATGTCCATGTCGTTATGTTGTCTTTACGATATCGTAAACACACCGTATGATCTGACGATGTCTTTACAATATCGTAAATACACCGAAACTACACGGACATAGGATATCGTAAACATGTCGTAACGATGTCGTGAAGACGTCACCAAATTTTGTGTCCGCTGGGTATAATATTAACA
>NC_046662.1:29588717-29590891 GCF_010883055.1 Belonocnema kinseyi | reverse complement strand
ATAATATCCATATTATATACACCTGAAAAACATGAACTCAAAATCGACGCATACATGAAATTAAGAATCACGCGAAACATTAAAATCGCCAATTTTTTTCAAATACGGATCAAGATATAAATAGAAGAACACCGAAATTTCCCGAAGCTTTCATATAGGCAATCATCGTGCAGCAGAAGACCTGAGAAAGCCGAAGCTCGAGTCGTGCATTTTCGGCTTAAACGCGAACTTACAGTGGTAATCATACACCTTCTGTTTTGGGGCTCCCAAGCGGTAGGTATGGCGGGGTCAAATTTCTATTTCGATCTGAAGCTCTGAATAATATTATAAATTACATTATAATTGAAAGAATAACTGAATAAGCTTTCTAACATTTTCGTGTCTATAATATTGTTAAGTACAGTTAAATTACATCTGAAATCAATAAAAGATTTTGTTTACAAAAGCTTTCTCAACAGTGAGACATTCTCAGGGGTTTTTATACTACAGATACGGCTCTGATTCTCACAAGCGGTAAAAGAAACACCTAGTGTGTATATAAGGACTGCTCGAATATTGACATTCATCTTGAGAAACTGCATTAGGCCGTTACCCAGTGGGCACAAAGTTAGGCGACGTCTTTACGACATCGTTACGACATCTTTACGACAACGTTACGACATCCTATGTCTCTGTAGTTAAGGTGTCTTTACGATATCGTAAGTAAGTCAAGACACGAAAACGACATGGACATAGGATGTCGTAAAGTTGTCGTAAAGATGTCACAACGATGTCGTAAAGACGTATTAAGTTAGTTTAGTATAGGTTTGCGTATAAGCCATAAAGTCTGGTATGCTGCATAAATATTGTCTGTGTGTATGGGTGTGTTTACATGTGTAGAAGCTTAGGTGTGTGTTGAATTAGTGATCGATTTTCTTCGACTATCGCTGACACTCTCGTCAACTGAATTATAAATTTGATACCGCTGTTTATTTAAACTGTGCAATTAATATTTTTTAATTCTTCTGAAATCTTTCATTATTTCTAGATAATAATTGATCACATTCTTCAACAAGGAGGTTTCAAAACTTTATTCGAGTTCCTCTCGTATCCGAGACTAATACACAAAGTCGACGAATTTTTAAGCAACTAATTCTTTTCGTATATAATCTAACCAGTGGGCATAAAATTTGGTGACGTCTTTACGACACCGTTACAATAAATTTTAGAAACGTTATCATCATATTTCAATCAATAGCAATTTAATATTTTTCATTAAACGTGTCGTATGTATTAAATTATACTATTAACCACGGTTTTCCTAAAAATCAATAAAATTAAAGTTATTGCAAAAAATCCCAGATACTAATATGCGCGCATAGTGCAACGCACGTGGAATTTGAGGTTATGTGTCACTATTTTAATCAAGATTTGTATTATTTAACGTAACCCCAACGGATTATCTCATTTTCGAAGTAAAATATAGTATAATTTGCTATAGACTTTTCGATAAACAGATTATAGCAATGTATAAAAAAAATTTCGCTGTGTTCACAAAAAAAATTAACGAAAAAATGCATTCAGAGAGTCAAAATCGACACATTAAAAAATCATTCTTTAGTTACCTTCAGTATATCTGCCAGTTCTTCTTGGTAATTTATAAATTTTCGGTCCAATGAAAATACAATCATGTTTTAAAAATAAAAATTTATATTTTGTATCTTTCTAATAGTTGAAAAATGGTTAAAATTTGTAGTATTTTCAAAATATTGCTCATTTAAATTATTATGATTCAAAAATTTACCCATTACAATATGCGACACAAATGCCTCGCACATATGTGCCTGCACGAAGTTCGAGCCATAACTGTGCGTTTCGGCACGCATGGCGTGCCTCGCATGCAGTGCGAGTAACGTGCCCCGTATGCTTTCTATCTGGAATGTATTTAATTTGTGTAATAATTTATAGATATCTTTGCACACACAACAATACAATTTTTCGACATGCCTGCTTACTATTAATAATAATTATTCTTATATTTTAATTTGCTAATGATATATTACCAGGTGAATAGAATTATATAATACGAGGGCGAATCAAATATTAACCGGAATTCTTTTTTAATATTTATTTATTTATAAAACAATACAAAAATACTATTGATTATTTTTCTACATAGTCTCCTTCACGCTCTA
>NC_046662.1:29549134-29588617 GCF_010883055.1 Belonocnema kinseyi | reverse complement strand
TCCTAATACACTGCATTACAAGAGCCTACACTGTGAGAGTGCTTGCGATTGGCTAAGAAAAGTATTTGTAAAATTCCGGTTTATATTTGATCCACCCTCGTAAATAAAAGTACTTTTATAAAATTCGACGTCATTTACGAATGCAGCTCCAGAGAAATTAACGAAAATTGGGATTGTAATGAGCAGACTGCTGGTCATGTCTGTAAAGTTAGGAGTTCCACTATAAATAATGTTCTTGGATAAGGTAGGTAAATATATTGTCTCTTCTTTTAACTTTAGATGTTTTCGTAGCGTGTATGATATCAATAATTCTGCATGTACAATAATTTTTTAAAAATATCTTGTTTTTCCAGCTTCTGCGTTTTTTTTGTTAAGAGAACCGATTCGAAAAGGATACATATCTGTGACGAAACGCGTCATCATCCAGCAACATCAGAAAATAAACGCTTTTTTTATTGGTATTAGCTAGTAAAGAATAGTGATTACAGTGGGAATTTCACTTTTTGGTATTTTCCATAAATTCTTGTTGGAATTCTTTGGTGGTCGTTTGCTGGCCTTTTAGTGGTGGTCTTTTGCATTCGGTGGTCAAAATTTCAAAAACTAAAATATTTTCAGAATTAAAGTGCTGACTTGGCACTTGTCTCTCCTTTTAAATATATTTTTTTAAATTCTCATTGGAATAGTTTAGTACACGTTTGGTGGTAGTATGGTGGCAGTTTGTTGTTAATTTTTTGTTTGTGTTTTGTGGTAAATTTTCACCATCAACCGGTTTTGTATAGACAAATTTAAAAAAAATCGTGAATACTGCAGCATGTTAGGACTAAGAATATAAAGTAGAATATAAAATTATTTGTATTTCTTCACCTTCAGGCCGCGTAAAGGTGAGTGAAAAGACATTCAATTTCGAACGAGTCATATTTATGTGTATTTAAAGTTTGAGGAGAAAATTTTAAGGATACAATATTTTGTAGGTATAATTTATATCTTCTTTTCAATAAAATTTTTAGTTAGCAAATCTTAAATACTCCAAGGTATGCTTCTATACCTAGTCCAAAGGAGCAAAGATAAAAAATTTGGAAACGGTCTCTGTAAATAATGTATTAAATTACAATAATAATAATAATAATAATAATAATAAATTGTAGCATTTTTCATGCAATTCACGAATTTCAAGAAATTCATAAAAATCACGAAAATTAAAGAATTTATGGAATCGAAAAAACTTACAAATTGTACGGAATATAAGGAATTCATGAAATTGAAGAAATTTACGAAATTCACTGAATTCATGTACTTCAGGAAGTTTATAGAATTCGCGGAATTCATGATATTCCCAGGATTAATGCAATGCACGGGAATAATGGAATTCACGCAATTTATGGAATTTTTTCAATTAATTTATGACACGAAATTTCAATAATTAATGGAATTAGCGGGATTCATACGATTCACGGAACTATTGGAATTCTCGAGATTCTCAACATTCATAGAAGTCACGGGATTTGAGGAATTCACGGAATTTTCCTATTATTATGAATTCCATGAATCCAGAGAATCCCATGAATTCCGTGAATTACGTAAATTCTCGGATTCCTTCAATTCTATCAATTGCCTAAATTCCTTAAATTCCTTGCATTCTTTCAATTCTACGAATTCCGCAAATTCCATGAATTCCATGAATTTCAAGAATTCCACAAACTACGTAAAGTCCGAGAACTCCTTGCTTACAGTATATTCCGTTAATTCTATAAATTTAGTGAATTTCATGGATACCATTAACTCCGTGAATTAAATCAATTCCATGAAGTTCGTGAATTTTATGAATTTTGTGAATTTCATAAATTCGATGAATTCTGTGAATTTCGCAAATCCATGAATGCCATGATTTAAGTAAATTTATAGAATTCTACGAATTCTTTGAATTTCATAAATTCAGGAATTTCTTTAATTCCGTGAATTCCATGAATTTCGTGAATTCCTTGAATACCATTTATTCCGCGAATTTCATGAATTCCATAGATTTAATGAATTTCATTAATTCCACGAATTCCTTTAATTTAATTAATTCCTCTAATTCCACGAATCCTTTTAATTTAATGAATTCCGCTAATTCCATGAATTCTGTGAATTTATTGAATTCAAATAATTTCGTGAATTCCTTGTGCATAATTTTCGACTTTCAAGACCTCCAATGCATTAAATGGAATACTGGATGGTGACTTCACAATTTACATAACTTACAATAGATGTGTTGAAATTTCGTAATTACAATACCATGTTTGCAATTTTACCTTACTCGTGTATTGTAGAAGTGTTATAGAAGCGTTGTAGATTTCCAAACATTTTTAACAGTGTACATAAAATACTTTTTTTTATGAAAAACTGATTATACATGAAGACCATTAAATTCAGAAACTGTTCCTAAAAGATGCTTATCGTAGTCGCAATGTGGCATAACCGTAACCGAAATATCCAAATCCAAATAGCTGCGTTTGAAATCATCAATGTACTTTTCAAATTCAGGATGTAAAGTATTAATGAAACAGACATTTAAGACTTTTTTAAAGTCATGGAAAGCATGCACAAATACAGGTCATCGCCCAAGCTATAGATGTTTCTTTGACATTTTGAGCCATATGAGTAAATATACCATTCACTATTCCCAAAAATAAATGAAGTTGTGGCAGTGGTAGTATATCCAGAATAATTTTGTTTTCATCAGCAATAAAGACACAGTAATGCAAGATGATGGATTTTCAATTTAAATGAATTTCATTTTTGCATTAAATTAAGTAAGTCACTTAATTTCAACCAGAAATCGAAAGCTCTGAAATTTAGCTTGTATTGGCAGAAAGGCATGCGCAAAATGCGATGCGCAAACGCTTACACCGATTGCGGCGATTTTAGAAGAGGGACAAGAAAGCAGCTGAGAGTAGTCAATATGGTGTCGATAGTGCTGTCTGGATATTATCGATCTACACTGAGCTCATGGTATAGTCGCTTCGTAAACGTTTCCTATTTTAATATGTGTACTTAGATCTATAACGGATTTTGATTATGATTAGAATAATCGTTCACATGTGAAAAAATAAAACAGGATTGAAGATTTACGTTCTGTACCTGGTATTTCAACAATCAGCTGACTTAAAGTAACCTATAAGTTTCATTTCACACACACGTCTTGACGGGAAGTCTACAATCTTTCTGTCTCAAATTAACCTATAAAGTACATTTTACATTTTACGTACATAAAGCAGTTGACTTTCAACCAAGCGTGTTACTGAAAGTCATGTTATAATCATCAGTTGACTTTTAACTGGCGAATGATCCTTCTCGTTATATGAAAGTCAATCGCCTTTTTCTACTGAAACTCAGATTATTGTATTCCCAGTGGGCACAAAATTTAGCGACGTCTTTACGATATCGTTACGACATCTTTACGACATCTTTACGACATCCTATGTCCATGTCGTTTCGGTGTCTTTGCGTTATCGTAAAGACATCGTCAGATCATACGACTTATTTACGATATCGTAAAGATACCTTAACGACATGGACATAGGATGTCGTAAAGTTGTCGTAAATATGTCGTAACGACGTCGTAAAGACGTCGCCAAACATTGTGCCCACCGGGTTACTTTGTAGTGGTGGTGAAATGCAGCCACATATCATTGTTGACCTATTATTTTTTTCCTCCAGCACTAAAACGTTGTGACTAATTCTCTGTAATGTTTTCAATCGATCGCGGACTAGAAGATTCACAAAGATTTTCTTTGCACTCGAGTAAACTCAGTTGGAGCCCACCAACTGAAAAAATTTTGATTTTTTGCAACGCCTCACTACGTAAAACTGATTGTAAGTACTGAAGCTTTTCTACATTCGAGATATCATCGTGTTTATCAATAAGTGCAACAAAGGAGTTTCTGAATGAGAGCCAATTTTCAAGATGTCCATAAAAAAAATTTCAGAATAAAATTCTGTTGCATGAAAAAATCACTTGCAAATTATCCTAAAGGCATTTTTAATTCAGATAAAGATGTTGAATTGTTGGTCAAACATAAACGATCGATATATTCCATTTTCAAACTATTTGATTAAAATTTTTCAAATTAAACAAAATAACCATTTTTCAATTTTTATCAATAATTAACTGTTTGTCTAAAATGAGAAATTATAGATTAAATGTGACAAATTATACAATTTGTGAAGTGAAATTGAATCACCTGAATTTCGAATAATTTATAACACATAAATGAAAATAAATAAACTTTTAATTAAAAGTGTTCATTAAAAAAATAATGTTTTCATTTTTAACCCTTCTGTTTTAAAAATACATAATCCGATATAATTTTGAACATTCGCAAATTTCTTGATTCTGTCTTCAAATTAGATTAGTAGAAATAATATCGTGAATTTATATGCTAAAACATAAATCTTTAATCTGTTCAATTTATATAATTTTAAAATTAAAAATTTGCAGTTTTAACAATATTTAAAAAAATATTTAAGTTTTATCAACCCTTGTTAAAAATATATATTCTTTGTATGTATTTCCAACATTATGTTACAATCATTTATATTTTGATTTCGCAGAATTTTTTTTTTTATTAGAACATCCATAAACTTAATGAATACGAAAATAAATATTGCATCAGAAACGATCTCTAAGACATTTTGACTTCAAGGCGAAAATAAAGCGAATGTTTAAATTCTTTATGGTCTATGACATTAATAAATATGATTTAGATGGAGCTGATATTGTACACTTCAGAAAACGAGATATTAGGAAACAAATATTTAAAAAGCATGTGAAGTTATTAAAAACGGTTAAATGCCGGTTACTCTTTTTGACAGAAATCAAATTTTTAAATACAAGTAATTAGCTCTTGATACTTTCAGAACTAATTCGAAACAATGAAACATTAGGACAATAGTTTTCAAATTCAAGTTTAAAAAATGAGAAGACTTTCAAAATAGGCATTGAGAATTGAATGTTTGGTAAATGAAAATGTAAGAAAATATTAAACATTTCAATCAAAACTAAAAGATGAATTATTTAAAATTGCAAGTAATTTTAGTTGGAGAAATTAAAAAATGAATTATAATTTTACATGAATTTTTAGAAATTAAACGAGTTGAAAAAAAGTTGAAAATTTTGTTTTTTAAGATTTAATAAATTGATAAAAAACAAATTATCTGAAATTGTATGCTCTAAGATGAATTTTGAATTTTTTGATTTCATAAGTTTTTATTTTGATCAATTCAATTATAAAGGTTTATGATTGAAAATATTTACATTTTAAATGGTGAATTTATTATTTATCGTCTACAAATTTTTCTAATGAATGATGCAACTGTCATATATTTATAATTTCAGTCTGAAATTACCCGGGGTTAAATTATTTAATTTTAAACGCTTTTATTTAGAATAGTGAAATTACTTTTCATTTCATTCGAAACACTGTCCTTTTTCAAAATTTCACCTAACTTAAAATCTCTCATTCAGAGAGATTTCAGTTCAAAATAGTGTGATATATATATTTTTAAATTTCAAACATTTGTACTTCAAAATCATAAATGATTGATTCGAAAAATTTGTGAAAATTATTTTGTAGATATTTCTATATAATAGATCTTTAAACATTTTATTTATTTAATGTTATAAAATATATAATTATATATAACATATACAAGCTGTCCAAAAAGTCCTAGACCCCCTTGATATTTCGTCAAGTAAAATATTTTTCATTGAGGTCAAAGTCATTTTTAAAGTAACTTTTAACGAAGAATTTAATGGTGACCTTTACTTTGATCTTCGAGTGACCTTTAATGTCATTTCAAGGTCAACTTCTTTTTGTAAGGAAACCAAACTTTTTGACTTCGGAAATTGATAGAGCAGAAAATTTCACGTTTAAATATATATTAAGGTGATTAATTCACTTTTACCTTGAAGGTCATTATAAGGTCATTAAAGCCATAACAAGGTCCGAACATCTCTGAGATCAGCAGCTGTTGTGGAAATTTAATATCAATGGAAGTTATTTGTTTCAACAAGGCACATTTAATCGTGACATTTAATTTGACCTTAACGATGACCTTACGGGTTATTTTGAGGTCAACTTAAAAAAATTGAAACCCTCATTTTTGACATCGGAAATCGATAGAGCGGGTAATTTTACGTTCAAATATCTATTAAGGTTATAGGTTCAATTTGACCTTCAAGGTAACTCTAAGGACATTAAAACTTAAAAGTCGCTACTGAATGTGTTGTATTGAAACAAATAACTTCAAATTGATATGAAATGCTTTTAAAAGCTGCTTGTCTCAGAGATATTCGAGCCTTCTTTAAGTTCTAATGACCTGAGAGTGACCTTCAAGGTCAAATTTAATCAATGACCTTAATACATATTTGAGTGTAAAATTTCCCGCTCTACTGATTCTCGATGTCAAAGGGGAAGGGGGGTTTCATTAAATCAAAAAAGGTCAACTTGGAATGACTTTTAAGGTAATCTTTAAGGTCAAATTAAAGGTTACTATGAAATCCGCTTCGTTAAAACAAATAACTTCGATTCATATTAATTTTCTTCAAATGCTGCTGTTCTGAAATGTTTTCGGATCTTCTTTAGGTTGTAATAACCTTAGAGTGACCTTCAAGGTGAAATTAAACCTATGACCTTAATAGATATTTGAACGTGAAATTTTCCGACCTACCGATTGACCTACCCTTTAGGTCATCATCAAGGTCAAATTTAAAGTCACCATTAAATTCCTCGTTGAAAGTTTCTTCAAGAATGACCCTGTCCTCAATAAATAATATGTTACCTAAGGAAATATTAGGAGTGCCCGAAACTTTTTGGATAACCTGTTTTGGGGGGTCAAAATGAGATCTTTGTTTTTTACAAAATTTTCAGTTTTTTACGTAATTTTAGGTTTATTTGTTCAAAAAATGATCTAGGGGAATTACCTTATGTTTATCTTACCAGTATAAGATACGATACTAAGGCTAATTAAATGCTATTTTAAATTAGGTCCGTCCACTCAGCGACGCCACCAAGGGAAATTATAAAATGGAATACGCCATATTTTTTGCTTTTCTTTTGCTAATTTTATGATAAAAAAATTTCTTTGCTCTTTAAACTTCGGAGAAAAGGATGGCGACGCTAGCAGGACGTCCACTCAGCGCCGCCACCTACGAAAACTTACTAAAAATGATTATAATGCGATATACGATAAGTGGAGATTTTTTGCTTTTTTTTGCTCTATGATGATATATATTACGTTTCCTAAAAAACAACTCCTAAGTCTTACACAACTACCCCCTGTGATCAAAAACGTTTTCAAAATGGGAAAACTACCTTAAGCAATGTAAACACGTTTCAGGGCTTCAAATTAATCACATGACACTTGAAAATTTCGCGCTCTTTATAATTTTCCCAAAACTACCCTTTCACGTGAACGAATGCGGTAGAACATTTATATGTATGAAAAAAGCATTAAAAATAATCAACTCAGAAGAAACTGTTAGTTGATATTTTTTTCTCTTTTTTCGCTCTCCGATAATATATAATACGTTACCCAAAAACTACCCCTAAGTCATACATACCCTCCCCTTGTCATCAAAAATGTTTTAAAAGTTGGAAACCACCTGGAAAAATGCAAAAATGATTTAGAACTCCAAATTGATAACGTGGCACTTCAAAATTTCCATCTCTTCATAATTTTTCCGAAAAACTACCCTTCTACGTGAATGTATGCAGCGGAACATATATGTGTATGAAAAAAAGCATTAAAAATAGTCCAACTTAGAAGGAACTGTTAGTTGATATTTTTTTTGCTATTTTTTACTGTCTGATAATATTTAATATGTTTCCCAAAAACTACCCCTAAGTCATATATACTCACCCTTCGTGATCAAAAACGTTTTAAAAGTTTTAAAAACACCTTGAACAATATAAAAATGATTAAGGACTCAAAATTGATCAAATGAAACTTGCAAATTTGCCTCTCATTGGAATATTCCCAAAACTACCCATCCACGTGAACCTATGCAGCGGAACAAATATATGTATGAAAAAAGCATTTAAAATAATCAAACTTAGAAGACACTGTTAGCTGATATGTTTTCCTCTTTATTTTCTCTTTTATAATATATAATACGTTTCCGAAAAACTACCCCCAAGTCAGACATACCTACCCCTCGTGATCAGAAACGGTTTAAAAGATGGAAAACTACCTTTAACAATATGAACATGATTTAGAATAACACAAATTATTATATGACACTTGAAAATTTTCCACTCTATTAAATTATCTCGAAAAACTACCCTTCCACATGAGCGTATGCAGCGCAACATATAAATGTATGAAAAAAGCATAAAAATTAATAAAACTTAGAAAACACTGTCAGTCAATATTTTTTTCTTCTTTTTTGCTCTCTGATAATATATCATTCGTTTCCAAAAAACTATCTCTAAGTCATACATACATACCCCTCGTGAACAAAAACGTTTTAAGAGTTGAGAAATCACCTTAAAAAACGTAGACATGCTTTAGAGCTCAAAATTAATTACATTACACTTTAAAATTTTCCCCTCATTATCATTTCCTCAAAAAACTGCCCTTCTACGTAAATGTGGGCAGCAGAACATATATATGTAAGACAAAGCATAACAAATTATACAACTTAGAAAACACTCTTAGTTGATATTTTTTTCCTCTTTTTGCTCTTCTATAATATATCATACGTACCCAACAAACTACCCCTAAGTCCTACATATCCTCCCCTCGCCATCAAAAACGTTTTACAAGTTGGAAAACCACCTTGAATAATATAACAATAATTGAGAACTCCAAATTAATTACATAATACTTCCAAATTTCTATCTCATAATATTCCAAAATTTACCCTTCCACTTAAACGTTCCCCAAAAACTATCCCTATGTCATGCATACGCACCCCTCGTGATCAAAAACGTTTTAAATGTTGTAAAACCCCTTTGAAAAATGTAAAAATAATTTAGAACTCCAAATTAATTACATGCCACCTGAAAATTTCCCGCTCATTATAATTTCCGCAAAACTACCCTTCCAAGTTAACATTTGCAGCAGAAAAAAAATATAAATGTATGAAAAAAGCATTAAAAATAGTCAAACTTAGAAGAAACTGTTAGGTGCTTTGTTTTGCTCTTTTTTTGCTCTCGGATCATATACAATACATTACCCAAAAACTACCCCAAAGTCATACATACCCTCCCCGCGTCATCAAAAACATTCTAAAAGTTAGAAAACCACCCTGAACAATGTAAAAATGATTTAGAACTCCAAATTAATTATATGACACTTAAGAATTTCCCTTTCATTATATTATTCCCAAAACTAACCTTCCACGTAAACGCATGCAACAGAACATATTCCGCTGGAAGATGTAATCAATTGGAGGTCCAAATCATTTTTACATTGTCATGTGATTAATTTGAAACCCTAAAACATGTTTATTGTTGAAGGTAGTTTTCCCATTTTGAAAACGTTTTTGATCACAGGGGGTAGTTCTGTAAGACTTAGGGGTAGTTTTTTGGGAAACGTAATATATGTCATCATAGAGCAAAAAAAATCTACTAACAGTGTTTTCTAAGTTTTATTAATTTTTATGATTTTTTCATACATATATATGTTGCGCTGCATTCGCTCATGTGGAAGGGTAGTTTTTCGGGAAAATTATGCAGAGATAGAAATTTTGAAGTGTTATGTAATCAATTTGGAGTTCTAAATCATTTTTGCATTTTTCCAGGTGGTTTCCGACTTTTAAAACTTTTTTGATGACGTGGGGAGGGTATGTATGACTTAGGGGTGGTTTTTGGGTAACGTATTATATATTATCGGAGAACGAAAAAAGAAAAAAAAATCAACTAACAGTTTTTTGTAAGTTGATTATCTTTCATGCTTTTTCATACTATACATATAAATGTTCTGCTGCATTCGTTCACTTGGAAGGGTAGTTTTGGGGAAATTATAGAGAGAGCGAAATTTTCAAGTGACATGTGATTAATTTGAAGCCCAAAAACATGTTTATTGTTGAAGGTAGTTTTCCCATTTTGAAAACGTTTTTGATCACAGGGGGGTAGTTCTGTAAGACTCAGGGGTAGTTTCTTGGGAAACGTAATATATGTCATCATAGAGCAAAAAAAAAAAGCAAAAAGATCTCCACTTATAGTTTATCGCATTATAATCATTTTCAGTGAGTTTTCGTAGGTGGCGGCGCTGAGTGAACGTCTTGCTAGTGCCGCCACCCTTTTCTTCGAAGTTAAAGAGCAAAAAAAATTTTTTTTAGCATAAAATTAGCAAAAAATATTGCCCATTCCATTTTATAATTTGAGTTGGTGGCGGCGCTGAGTGGACGGACCTTTTTAAATTTTAATATTTTATTTAGGCCTAACTGATGTTTTATTTTATACTTTTTAGATGAAATTGACACAAATTATACATTTTGTTAATAATACAGCACTAAATATATTACAATATCATTGAACCTTTATGAAATCTGGGCAGAAAACATGAAGATCCATAACCGTAGCCTACTCATTAAAATTGCAATTTTACTTCATTTTAGCTGTAGGTAATAATAAAAAATCATAAATTATAAAATTTTAAGCTATAATAGAAATACTGAAAATTATCGAAACATTCCAATTTAAAATACTTATAATAAAAAAACGCTTCGATTTCTAAAATATGTCAAAATTTCCGTTTTTAATTTCAAATCTTGAAATGATAAAACTGTCTACATATCAAAATCCCGATTTGGAAAATTCCCTAATAATAAAATCTGCAACAGAGAATTTACGAATTACAAAATGTAGGTCACCTTAAAATTGACAACATATTTTTAATTTAAAAATGACTTAAAATTATAAATTTATGATAAAATGCTTTTACTCAATTTAAAATCCTATTCAAATATAGTTTCAATCATAAACCTTCCATTCTTAACCAATTCAATTTGAAATTAATAAAATTACAATTTTTCAATATTTAGAAAGGCTTAACTGTTCCTATAAATGAGAAATTATAAATAAAATATTAAAAACTTTACAGTTTACAGAGTATAATAGAATGTGCTGAAGTTTTCTTATTTTAAAGTTTAGAACTTGAAATGATGTTAAAGTTTTAATGGTATTATTGAAAATTTAACTTTTTTAATTATTATGTAAAATTTGAAAACTTATTAAATGTATTGAAAGATTCCAATTTTGAGAACATTTTCGTAAACTTTAGAAAGATATAAATATTTTTTCATATATTGCCAAACATTAAATTGATTGCTTAGCCTACTCTATATACAATGAATAACTAAACGATTAATTAAGCGAATGATTAAGAAGAAAGAGAACAAAAACACGGAAAAAACGGGAATCAAACTGAAAAAGTTCCTTAAACCGAAAGTGCGAATAGATTTTCATAATAGGATATATAAACATATAGATAGGGCAACTTGGGAGACGATAATATGCAATAAAGCTATAGAGGGAACATGGATTATGTGGCCGGACATCATTTTTGGAAGTGCGACCGAAGTGTGTGGTACTGCTGTTGTGTGAAGAATGTTTGGTGACGCCGACCAGCTATGACACTCCCGTTTCCAGTTTTTTCCCTGCGACCCTCCTCCATTAACCGAAGTTTGATGGGACTGGCGTCATAAGTAGACTTTCCACCCAACAATGACTAGCTCCTTTGGACAATATTTCGTATCACAAAATACATTTATTACATTAAATTGATAGTTGGGCGTACTCTCTATGAAGTGAATAATAAAAACAGTACAATAATTGATAAAAAATGGAAGTGGTTATTTCCGTCTGAAAGTGCAGGAACATGTCAAAAAAAAATACTTTTTTCGATTTATTTTAGAGAAAAAAGAATCTTAAACGCGTTTTTCTTGAAACAACGTTTTTCGGCCGTAACAACGACTCTACTTTTCAATAATATTGCGTATTTTTTATTTCAGAAGCTTAGAAATGGAGATGTTATGTCAACCAGATATTAACAAGGCTAATTTCAGGCAGCCATAATAGCCATATTCACGTTGGAATTAAAATAAAATAAAAATTTTCTAATAGTATTTTATGTCAATATTCATGTGAGAAAAGTTTAAATCAAGAAAATAATTATTAATATGAAAAGACAATTTAAAAAAAAATGAAATTTCCTGCACTAACACCTTAAACCAGAAGTGCGAGTAGGTGTTTAGAATAGGATGTACGGAGGTTTATATAGGGCAACTTAAGAGATAAAAATACGCAATGCAGATGTAGAGGGCACATGGATTATGTTAGTAGATGTGATTATTAGAAGTGCGAACGAAGAGTGTGGTATTGCGGCTTTGAGAAGAATGTCTAGTGATGCATGGTGAAAGGATGAAATCCTTGGAGCCGCTCACGAAAAGAAACAATAGTACCGAAGAAAGTTTAACATCACAGGCCTTAGCAATGAGTAGAAAAATAGAAGTGAGAATGATTACAGACAAAAAAAGAGGAAAGTAAGACTACTAGTCGAGGAAATTAAAGATAAAATTAAAACTGAAGAAGAGAATCTCTTCTAAGGAGTTATTGGGAAGTGAAGTTGATAAAATGTATCGAGATGGGAAAAATTTCAGATGATTGAAAAAAAGCGATTATTGGCACAATATAAAAGATAGCGAAAGTCCAATGTATATTTATGCCAGAAATATCCTACACGGATCAGATATTTTGCTTGAGACAGACCACAGAAAAAGATGTGCCTCAAAATTAACATAAATAAAACAGAAATTATGGTGGTTGAAGAAAAGGGTGGAAACAATATTTTATTTGTGTATAATATTTTATTTGTGTGGTGATGGGCATATAAATGAGGGTGATAAAGTTACCGGTAGAGAAGGATCCTTCAAGGAATCTGCATTGAATGATAAATTCGTAAACTAAATGTTTTCTGAAAAAAGATCTTATCCTTCGCTGCGCTGGGAATTGAACCACAGAACATCAGATTGCCGGTCGGGTGCTTTACCCTTAAGCTGCTTTACCTACAACTACTACTACAGAAATAAACGTATTATTTTGCCAGGTGTTACAAGTCAAATTTTCCAGGAATCTGTATTAACATCAGAGAAGAACAAATTCTTGAAGCCTTTTCAGACCAGATGGAGCTATAAATTATACATCTTTGAAATTGATTTGTTGTTAAATATAAGCGAAAAGCATTCACCGGCAATCGGAAGTTCTGTGGTTCGATTCCCAGCGAAAGAGAAGATATTTTTTCAGAAGAAATTTAATTTCTAAAATGCTTAATTTATAGCTCCATCTAGTCTGAAAATTCTTTAAGAGTTTTTGTTATTCTCTGATGATAATACATACAGATTTCTTGAAAGACTAACTAAGTTTCAAATTTTAATGTAAGAATTTTATGAATTTTAAAGGAAGTTTGGAATTGTTAATTTTTAAGTTTTAGTTCATTACTTTCAAAAGTTTTCTGTTAGAAAGCATATAATCTTCAAAGTTTTTAGAATAATTAATACCTATCATCTTTAATTCTAAAATAGTTTAATCTAATAAGGCCTTGAAAATAAAGTTTTTGTTTGCTTCAAAAGCTTAAACTCGAAAATATATATTTTTTTAATTTGAGTGCCTCCAGAATAACTTCAATACAATAAAAAATTAGGACCGTCTTTTCGAAAATTCAAGCCTTAAAAATAAAAATATTTTACAAATAGGCTCTGAGAATTAAAATATTTAGTTTATGAAGATTTAAAAAAATTTTAAACATTTCAATCAATAGTTTAAAAAAATTGTTTCAAGACTTTCTGATTTTTATTTTTGAATGATGAATAACTTGAAATTTGAAAAAGTAATTGGAAAGATTCAAGAATAAATTTAAATAAATAGTTAACAATTAAACGTCTTAAGGGAATTTAACTATCTGAAATTTTATGTTGGAAGCTTAATTTTCAATTTTTGTATTTCATCATTTTTTATTTTGTAAACAAATATAAATAGCTGAATATTAAAAGGTATAACTAAAAATTTTTAAACTTCTAATTTTTCAACTATTTGAAATTACCCTAAATAATGGAAATTTAATGACTCAAGTAAAAAACAGTGTTAGTATCACAATCCTTGAGGACTGAAATTTGTTTCAGTTTTAAATGAAGCTCATGCGTTTAATTTTTAATATTTCACACTGAAAATGTTTTAATTTTTATTTCTTACAATTGAAGTATCTTTTTGTTTTCGACTTTTTCAAAGAACAATTTAATTTTGAATGTTTATGATAGAAAGTTTTTTTAATTTGATATAGTAAATTTATTTTTGGATCTTATAAAAACTTGTATATTCAATTCTAATATTAAATTACTATTTTTTCTGTACTGACAATGTAAAATTTCAGAATTTTAGACTATTTCACTTTAAAACATTCCACTTTGTTTTCAATTTCAATTTGACAAATTAAAAAAGCTTTTAATTCAAAATTTTTTGAATCTTCTTCTTATTTGAGTCTTAAATAATCCATTTTTTTACGATTTTTATCTAATAATATTCATTTTATATTATTTTGAAACTGTCCTATTTTCGTAATTCCAATCTGAAATCCTTCAATTCAAAATGAAATTCTTCAATTTTGAATAAGTAAAAAATTGAATGAATGAATTTAGTATGAAATTGGCATTCTTTTAAAACTTTAGGCTAAAATTTGTCAATGTTAAATTAACCAATTTTAAACTATTTTATATAGAATAGTTTAATTACATTTTATCATATTCAAAATATCGTCCATTTTCAAAATGTTACGTTATTTAAAATTGTTTCATTTGAAAAGTTTTCAATTCGCAATCGTTCAATATAATAATTAAGAAATCAAAAACTCTTTTAATTCAAAATTTTTAATTATTGTTTCCAAATTTTTTAAACTACTATTTAAAGATTTTGTTAATAATGATTTTTTTAAATTGCTTAAATTTTCAATGTTAAGAAATAAATGATTATATATAATGTTTAGTACAATTATTAGTAACAAAATGTGATCTTTTTTTTAATGTTCATTTTTTTATTTTTCTCCATTATTAGGTTTATTTTGTGAGATGATGACTTACGAGCATTGCGTATATCTTATCAGTAGAAGATAAGAGTCTAAGGTCAACTAAATTAGGTTTTGAATTTCAATAGTTTATTCAGTCCTAACTGATGTTTTATTTGATAATTCTAAGACGCAATTAACACAAGCTGTGAATTTTTATAATAATAAAGCGCAAGTATGTGTCAATATTAGTCACCGTTCGGGATCTTTCTAGAAAACATGAAAATCCTTACCAGCAGTCTATTCACTACAATCGCATTTTTTTTGCATTTTTGTGGTAAGTAATAATAAAATAATATAAATTATCATTTAAATATGAAATAATACATGCACATATAGTTAAAAATGGTGAAATTTTAAGCTGTAATACAAAGTAATAAAAATTATTGAAAACTTCCAGTTCAAAATAGTTAAACTATAAAACTGTTTTATTTTTGAGTTATGTCCAAAATTCCATTTTTAATTTTTAATCCCTAAATCATAAAACTGTCTAAATACAAGACACCTGATTTGGAAAATTTATTTATTTTATCAGAAATAATTTTATGCAAAAAAAAAAGATTCACCATTAAAAAGAGATTTTTAAACTATCTCACTTTTCGGCTCATTAGAAACAAAAATAATCAAAAGAAAAAAAAGAGGAAGAATAAGGAAAAAACTGAAACAAAAACTACCCCTCACTTTTTCCTTTCTCTGTCCTTTTTATACTACCAGGGAACCAGAGGAAATTTATTTCCAGAGGAAATATTTCGATTAATATTAATCAGAAATTCAAATTTAAGAAATTTAAAAGAGATTAAAATTAAATTTAAAATTCTATTTAATGACCAATAATCAAGTTAATGTAAAGAATTTTTAAAAATAAAACCGAGAATCTAACGACAAAATTGGACAACCAATATCAAATGTTCCTATTGCAATTTAAAGTTCTTTTTCCCCCTAAAAAAGAAAAGAATTCGTTTTCCCTTAAGACAAAAATAAAAAATAAAAAAATAAAAAAGGTTGGTGATTATTTTTTTGCAAATGTTTTCTTTTATTCTGATTTGATAATAATAAAAATAAAAAAACGAAAGAAATAAAAAAGAGAAGGAAGGGGATTTGGTTGGTTGCCTTCTCATTTTTTTTTATTTTTGTCCAAAGAGAAAACGATTTTCTTTTTTTATTTTTAAGGGGAAAAAAACGGCTTTTTCAGATTGCAATAGGATCATTTTCTGGTGGTTTTTCAAATTTTCTCGTTAAATTCTTGTTTATATTTTCAGGAATTCTTCACATTTATAGGAAATTGATAAATTCTAATATAATTGATATATTTATTGATAAAATGATAGTTCTATAAAAGAATTTATTTTGCTTTCCTAAAACTATTACTCTTTTTAATAATTTTTTATAAAAATGTTTACCTCCCTTTATTTCTTTCCTATCGAAAAATTCCAAAGTCTTTGTAATTTTTGTCCTTTGTATACTTGAGAATCACATAATGGAAAGATACATTAATTATTAAAAACTCAATATGAAAATTGCAAACGCAGTTCCCAGTGGGCACAAAATTTGGCGACGTCTTCACGACATCGTTACGACATCTTTACGAGATCCTATGTCCATGTCGTTTCGGTGGCTTTGCGATATCGTAATGACATCGTCAGATTATACGACTTATTTAATATATCGTAAAGACACCGAGACGACATGGACATAATATGTTGTAAAGTTGTCGTAAATATGTCGTAACGATGTTGTAAAGACGTCGCCAAACTTTGTGCCCATTGGGGTTTTAATTGAGGTTTAAACGTTATTTGGATTATTTTTAAAAAACACACATGTTGAAAACTTTAATATCTGTTTTCATTTTTATTTTGACCCCTCTTATGGATAAGGAACAACAATCTTTATGATCGACCTAGTACGTCCTAAGCAGACTTGTAAAAAAAACAAGTGTGAACAAAATTTGCACTGACCTAACAAAAATGGAGTATTTTAAAAGTATCATCAAAATTATTATACTATGTTTCGTAAAAATTTAAGTTTATTTTATAAACTTTATTTTTGCAATGATAAACAAAATTTTAAAATATTATATGACGTATGTGTTAATGTTGATAATGAACAATTTTTATATTAAAAATTAGAATTTTAACGAATATTTAACCATTTAAAACACAGAATAATTTTATGAAGAAGTAATCATGATTTGGAAAGGCGGGTCTCATTAATTGCACTAAGGTGTTCCAAAAATAGAAAGATAGACAGTAATAGACTACATCCTTGCGGAAGATAGAATGAGGAATTTGATAAGTTGTATGAAGGTGGGTAATGAGATTCAGTTTAAACAGTTCCTGGTAATAGCTACACTGAAAGGTGGTGGCTAGAAGCGAGGCTGTTGGAGAAAGGAAAGAGGGGGAGAAAGGAAAAAGAAAATGGGAGTCTGGGGGTAGATAAACTGAAAGAGTTTAAAGGAAAAATGGAAAAGGAAAGATTAGGTTTATAGAAGAGGAGGGAGTAGACTCGTTAATGGAAAGATGGAAAGGGTCGATTGAGAAGGTAAGGGATGAGATAGGTACAAAAAAAGAGAAGGGGTAAGAAAGGCTGATGGGACGGGGAATACAAAGAGAATAAAGAGGGAATGAAAAAGTCTGTAAGAAAATGGAGAATATGGGAAATGAAGAAGGGGGAGTACAAAAGGATAAAAAGAAAACATGATAAAATGCTAGAAGAGAAAAGCTAAGGGGAAAAGAAAAGTATAACTAAGAAGTAGAAAAAGCGTTCAAAAAAGGTAGTTTTGGGATACGATAAATAAGGAAAGAGGAGGAAAGAAGGGGGTGCATAAAGAAGTTGAATTGGGTGAGAGGACAGACTATTTCAAGGGTCTGTTAGGGGGAGAACAAAATAGGATAATAGGGGAAAATAGAAAGTTAGTAAAAGGAGAAATGGAGGTAGGGAATAGAATAACAAGAGAAAAAGTGGATGCGGCAATAAATAGATTAAAAAGGGACAAGGCTACAGGAGAAGATGGTATGGAGAACGAAGCTTCGAGGTATGGAGAAGAAGAGGTCAGGGAAGGCCTGTGGGAGATTTGCAACAAGGTATGGAATGGAGAAGAGTGGCCAGAAGATTGGATGACAGGGCTAATGTTACCACTTATTAAGGGGAGCGAAAGAAGGTAGAGAAGTACAGAGGGATCGCTCTCATGTCAGCTGGCTACAAAATATATGCAGATACTTTAAGAAACAGGTTAGAGAGTCAGATAGAGATAAGAGAAAGTATTCCACACAATCAGACGGGGTTTAGAGAAGGAATGGGAACCATAGACAACATTCACGTACTAAACTACTTGCTTAACAGAACTATAGTTAGCAAAAGAGGCAAATTAATCGCGTTTTTCGTGGACTGTAAAGCTGTTTTTGATTTAGTAAGCAGAAAAGTGTTATGGCGGGCAATGCAAGAGAGGAGAATAGAAGGAAGGCTGGTGGAGAGGATAAAGGAAATTTTGTACTAAAACTAGGATTAGGGTGAAGATAGGAAAGGAAAAAGGAGAGGTATTCTGAATATAAAGAGGTCTAAGGGAAGGATGCCCTTTGAGTGCATTACTGTTTAATATGGTGTTGTCAGACCTAGATGAGAAGCTAAAGAAGCAAAGGAACGACTTACACGAACGACTTAGTTCTGTCAGCAGACGACGAGAAGGGGATGAACCTGATGATGAGAATTTTTGAAGAGTATGTGGGAGCAAAGGATCTGTCGGTGAAGGTAGAGAATACCAAGGTTATGTGTTTTAGAAGTAGAAAGACTGACAAACAGTGGAAAGGGTGGAGGCATTCTTTTACTTAGCTTTTTGGTTTGAGGCAGGAGGGGGAAACGGGCTGCAGGGGAGGAAAAGAATTGAATGTGCGAGTAAAGTGATTGGCCGAGTATGGGGTATAGGAAAGAGAAGGTTCAAGGACGATTGGAGAATAAGGGTCTGGTTGTTTGATGCGTTGGTTTGAGCGGTGTTTGTGTTATGGAATGGAGATCTGGGGATGGAAGGAACATAAGAAAGTAGATGGAATGCATGAGCGATTTCTGAGTTGGGTAATAAGCATTAGCTGGATTTGCCCAGAATACATGTTAACAGAAGAGTTAGGAAGGGAAAAAATGTTCACTAGACAAATTAAGAGAGTCTGGAGGTTTGAAGAGACGCTAAAAAGTGAAGATGAAAACAAAATAACACAAGCATGTTTTTACAAAATTTGGCACAATAAGGCGAGAGGCGAGAAGGTGTTATGGAGTGGCAGGACATAGAGTTAGAGCTATTAGTAATGCCAGGAGAACATAGATGGATAAAGATTATAGATTCGAGGCAAAATAGATGGTATATGATAGTCAAAGGGTTGAAGGAACCAGAATTTCTGCAAAAAAGAAGAAAGGAAGACAAATGGAGTTGGGTGATACGGTTTATAATGGGAGAAGGAGTGAGAGCTTGTAGATATTGGGTGGATGAAGAGGAGAATCTATGTAGAGTATGTGGATATGAATCGGAGTCATGGGCACATGTTTTAGAGAGGTGTACAGGAGAAGAAGATGGGCAGTTGAGTGTGAATGAGTTTGTAAGATGGATTTTGGATGGTCATAACTTACGTGAGATTAAGGATGGAATGTAAATTTATGTACATGGAGCGGAGGCTTGCAAACCCGTGAAAGGGAAAGATTAAATATACATACATAAATTCTGTTTTTCGAAAATATAAAAAAATAAATTTCCATTAACAATAACAAAGAATTGATTAACCAATTATTAAAACATTATACGACGCATGCGTTAATGTTGATCATGCACAATTTTTATTAAGAAATTAGAATTTCAACGAATATTTAACACTTTAAAAAAGAAATCATTTTATAAAAAAGTAATCATGATTTGAAACCATACTGAAATTCTGTTAAGTGTGGCGCGAAGACATTCTGAATAGGGTTGACAATAGAAAGTTCAAAAACCTTAGTAAAATTATTTATGAATACTACAGGCCTATACGACCGAATATTTTACGTTTTTCCTGCCTTAAAAACCGGAAATATTTTCGCAGATGTATTCTTGAGCAAGCCTATCGCTTTTTCAACTTCCTGAACGCTGAGTTGAAATAAATTGTCATTATGAATTGGCAGAGGTAACTGATCTAAGACAAGGTTAGCTCTACCTTCAAAAACTTCACTACAAATTGTGGCAAAAACATTAATAATTAAATTGGGTTCTTCAAATTTACAATCACACAAAAAAATCGTATGAGGAATTCGCGTCTAGCCTGAAGACTTATTAACAAATTGCCGCAAAACCCTCGGATTCTCCCTAATTTCATTATCAACCTTACTAGTGTAATTTTAGAGATCAGATCTGACTCTTGCTTTTATTCTTCGCTTTAGTGGGTAAACCTGTTGTTTGAGATAGTCTTGATTACCCTTCCACCTCTTTCCCCAAAACTTATTCTTCAATTTTATATCTCTAATAACCACAGATGAGAACCAAGGTTATCAGAAGAGTCATAGGGGTTTATCAAAAACTTTAAGGAGATAGACAGCGCTGGATGATGTAAATCTTTAGTTACATATGGGGCCATAGCCCGTTCCATCATGCAGTCTGTATCCACAAAAACCATTTCCAAACATCGATCCAAGAAATTACATATACAGTTAAGCTAATGGAGATTAAGTGAGACCATGTAATTACACAGGCCCACAAAATGGTTTGGGAGCCTACTGGGATTCTAATAGGCATGCTTTATGTATTTGGGGTTGCTGAACACGAATCCATAGGCAGAATTGAGTCAGCACGTCAGTATTTGCAGTAAAATTAAAAAAATGGGTATAAACCTGGAATTTCTGCATAAATTTCGTCCCTAAACCTACAAACCCCAAATTAACAAGCCTCAAACCCACGAACTAACAAGTCCGAACCCACAAACCCCAAACAAACAAGCCCCAAACCCAGAAGTTCCATGTCAAAGAACCCACAAACCCCAAAACAATAAGTTCCAAACCTAGAAACCGCAAATCCACAAGCTCCAAACCCAAGAAACTCAAAATACACAAGCTCCATCTCCACCAACCTACAAACCACAAAGCCACAACCCCCCAACCCCAATCTCACAAGCTTCATATCGACAAACGTACAAACCCAAAACCAACAATCCCAAATTTATGGTCCCCAAACCTACAAGGCCACAAACCCCAAACTTACAAACCCGCAAACACCAAATCCACCAACACCAAACCTGCAAACCCTAAACCCAAAAGCTTCATATCCACAAACGTTCTAACCCCAAACCAACAATCGTAAATCCACGAACCCCAAACCAACAAACCTTAAACTCACAAGCTCCGTATCCACAAACGTACAAAACCCAAACTCATGAACCCACAAACCCACAAACCCCAAACCTCAATTCCACAAACACATCTTATAATAACAACTGAGAAATTGGTATAATTCGAGGTTGGTGGGTTTGGGTTCGTTAGTTTGGGTTTTGTACGTTTGTGGATACGGAGCTTGTGGTTTTGGGGATTCTTGGTTTGGGGTTTGGGGTTTGTGGGTTTGGGGTCTGTTAGTTTGTGGCTTTGAGGCGTGTTACCTTGGGGCTCGCAGGTTTGGCGACAACATTTATGCAGAAATTCCAGGTTTTTAACCATTTTTTGAATTTTACTGCAAATTCTGACGTGCTGGATCAATTCTGCGAATGGAATCGTGTTCAGCGACCCCAAAAACATAAAGTATACCAATTTTAATCTCAGCAGACTGCCAAAACCATTTTCTGGTCCTGTGATATCAATTAACGTAGCCAGACCATCCTGCGATATTCCGAGTTGATAATCTGCAAAAAGAGGGGAATTAAAGTCCTCAATAATTACAATATTAGGATATATAAATCGATCATCCCAATAAGGGTGTCTAGAAATAAGAAATATTGCTCTGAAGAAAGATTCGGTGGAATATTGATTGCAACCAGAGCCAAAGACCATCTATTTGCATTAATTTGCACACCAATTATATTTATATTTAAATTTAAGTTAAGAATGGTAGTTAAATCAATATGCAATACGGTGCAATCTGAGCAAATTGCAACCAGTACTCCGCCGCCTCTCCTACCCACTCTCTGATCCCGCAGAACCACAAACCTATCTCCAGAGAACAATTCCTGAGAATTTACCGCCGCTTCTAATCAGATCTCCGTTAAAACTAAGATTTTATATGAAGCTACATCCGGAAAATAATTCGCTTCTTGAAGCTTCGTATTTAGACCCCTTATATTTTGGTAAAAATACGAACTATACAACTTTTCTGCTCGACAATACCTAGCGCTTTTGTTTCACTATAATAGGCCTGCTGTTTCGGTATCGAATGAAGAGATTTATCTCTCTGTTTTGGATCCTTAGCTGCAGCTCCACAGTGGGCACAAAATTTGGCGACGTCTTTACGACATCGTAACGAAATCTTTCCGACAACTTTACGACATCCTATGTCCATGTCGTAACGATGTCGTAAATACGTCGCCAAATTTTGTGTCCACTGGGTCCTCTTTAATTTTTCTTTGAACTCCTTCAGCTCTTGATTTGTTCTGTTCGTGATGTATGATATGATCTTTTTTTCTGTTTACAGAATCAAATGCTGTGATAATGAACCACAATCAACATGGCGATAACCCTTATCCGCCAACTAGGAAAATTACTTATAAGCGCAGATCATTTGCAGTCTGGGAAACTCCTGCTGGATCTTTGGCGTACCGAATTCGCCTTGAACCTGTAGATTATCTTGAAGATGAGGTCTCATATATAGTACCACAGGATATTACAATTGAATATGTTGTTGAACCTGGCGCACAATTTGTGGTTATCAGAGAACCTCGTGGAATATTTTTGGGAGCTCAGGCTGGAAAGATATCTCCGGAGCCACCAGGTAAATTAATTAATTTATTTAAGGGCCGTACTTCAATTACTCAACGGATTATAGTTCTTCTCTAAGTCCCCCTTCCTCCCTGTAACGAACCGTACAAAAGTATTTCTACCCCCCTCCCCCTCCCGGATCTTTTAACGTACGTAATTTTCAATGTCTAAAAATGTATTGCTAGTTATTGCTAGGTGAATTATCGAAAGGGTATCTGAGAACTTTTATTTTTGAAATTCTCTGATTTTTCCTTGACTAAATTTTCATTTTTTTATCATTGATATTGAAATACTAGCATTTTGATTTTATAATACTTTTTAGGTAGGATCTTCTATACACGGAATAAAACAGTATTTTAGATGCAAACTTAAAATTTGAAATTGCGTATTTTATTTTAAAATACTTGAATTTTTATGAAATAATTACATTTTTAACGTAATAGCTGAATTTTAAACCTAAAAAGATAAATTCCTTACAAAAAAATGTCAGAGTTTATACTTTAATCAAATTTGATGAAATTCATAAAAAAAGAAGTTTGAAACCAATAATACAAATTTTAAACAAAGAAAGATTTTTCACTCAAGAACGAAATGAAAGTTGATCTAAATTGTTCAAACTTCAAGTTAAAAGAGGAATTTTCTCTTCAAAAATTGAATTTTCAAACAAACAATATGACTTTTTAGTAAAAAATTAATTTACACGAAAGTGACGCATTTTTATGCAAGAAAATTGGAATTACAAACCAAGCAGATTATTTTTTTACCAAAAAAAGACAATTTTCAACTAAAATAGATAAATCTTTAAAGAACGTAAAAATTACATTTTCAGTTTAAAAATTAATTTTAAACAAGCAAAAGGGCTTTTCCAGTAAACAGTTGAATTTTCAATAAAAAAAAATTAACAATAGAGTTAAATTTTACCCAAGTAGTTGCATTTTCAAATAAAAATATTAATCTTAAAAAAAAATTATTTTTTAACAAAGTCATTCAACCAAATCTTTCAAAATGACTAGTTGAATACTCAAACAAAGAAAAAGAGTTTTTGACCAAAAAGTTGCATATTCATTCATGAACAATTGAATTTGTACGAAAATAGATGAATTTTTATATCAAACAGATAAATTTTCAATCAAATAGCTGAATTTTTTGTTTAAAATAGACTTACCTTGACTTTTGACAATTACAATATGAACTTTTAAACAAGGATTAAGTTTCGACGGAAAAAACTGAATTGTCATTCCGAAAACAAGAATTTTTCACTGAAAAGGATGACTTTAAAAAAAAAGTTGATTCTAATCCAAATAGGTTATATTTTTATCAAAAAAAATTAATTTTTCTTAAAAAAGATGAATTTTTATTAAAAAGAAAAAACGAATTTTTTGTAATTGTTAAATTTTCATCCGAAAAATATTCCAGTTGATTTTTCAAGATCAAAATATGAATTTTTTACCAAAAAATAAGTTTTTCAGAGAAACATTGAATTTTCAATTCAAGAAGACGAATGTTTCAACCAAAAAGGATGAATCTTTACGAAAATAGTTGAATTCTCCACCAATTATTTACATTTTTATCCAAGAAAGATTATGTTTGTACTAAAACTGATTAATTTTCAATGAAAGACATATTTTTAAAAAAATAGTTAAATTTTCAATCAAAAAATATTTCAGTTTAATTTTCAAAACAAAATATTACATATAAAAAAGTAGAATTTCTACGAAAAAGTTTAATTTCCTACAATACCGCAGAATTTTCAACTATTAAGTATACCATTTTCACACAAAGAAGATTTCAGTTCTCTTTCAACGCCAAGATAAGAATTGAAAACAATAACTAAAGGTTCTAGGAAAGAGCTGAATTTTTAACACAAAAAAGACGAATTCTAACAAAAATGTTGAATTATTAACAAAACAGTTGAATTTGCAACCAGAAAGGATTAGTTTTTGAGAAAATTTTTTAATTTTTAACCAAATAATAAAATTCATAACTAAAAAGGTAATCTTCAGTTGAAAGTTTTTGCAAATTTGTAAAAAAAAAGTTTTCTTAACTGAAAATGTAGTTATTCCATTTTTTGTCAAAAATTGATCTTTTCCAGATAAAAATGTATGCGATTTTTGAAAGTTTGTCTTTCTCGGTAGAAAATTAATCTTCTGCGTTAAACGTATATATTTTAGTTAAAATAATAAGCTATTTATTTGAAAATTCTTGTACGTTTGTTAAAAAAATTGTTTTGGTAAAACTACAGACTACATTCTTAAAAATTAATTTTTTGTTTGGAGATGCATCATTTTAATTTAAAATATTTTAATATTTAATATTTAATATTTTCCATATTTGGTTAACAATTTATCTTTTCAGCTAAAAATTCAATTGTATGGCTGAAAATCAGGTATTTAGTTAAGAAAGAAATTTTTTGTAGAAAACTATTCTTTATGACTGAAAATTTAAAAAATAAAGCTGAAAATTTAATTACTTTGTTAAAAATTTTATTTTTTAATTTACTTTAATTAAAAATTCAACTACATGGCTGCAAATTAATATTTTTTAGTTCGAAACTCAACTATTTGGTGCAAAATTAATTTTTTCGTTGTTAAAAATTTATGTATTTTGTTGAAAATTCTTATTTATTGGTTGACTTTAATTGATCTTGATGTAGAATTATTATCTGTTTTACTTCAAATATAAAGTATTACGTTTTTTGTTAAGAATGGATCTCTTTTTGATAAACATTAATCTACTTTATAGAAAACCTAACACTTTTGTTAAAAAGTAAATTTGGAACTAAAGACTTTGCATTCTAGTTGAAAATTTACTTGTCTTTCTGAAAAACAGTTGCATAAACGTATGTAACATTAAGTACATTTTTCCATATTCCTCTCTTTTTTAAGAATTTTTTTTTCTCTTCTTTTCAGAAACTCTTATATTGAAAACAATTCTTTTATAATCATATTTTAGCTGTAATTTATCTCTTTGGTTCACAACTCAATTATTTCTTTAAAAATTCGTAATGTTGGTTACAAAATTATTCTTGTCGAAATTTATTTTATTTTCAGTTTAAGGTTAAACTATTTTGTTAAAACTTCGTCTTTTTTTAATTTATCTAGTTCGAAGCTGATTTTAAAAATTGCTGAAAATTAAAAAATTCCTTTCTTGGTTCAAAAAATATCTTTGTTAGTTGCAAATTAACTTATTTCATTTGAAATTCATGAAGCTTGATGGAAAATTTATAAATTTGGTCAAGTATTCAATTATTTAATCAAAATTCTTTATTTTGCGTATAATAAGTTTATTCAAAATTCTTCCTTTTGAATACAAAATTAACGTAAGTAAAAATGTAACTGCCCTCCGACAAATGCGTATTTTCAATTTGGAAATTGAATGATGTCGTTAACAAATAATTTTGTCGTTGTTGAAAAATCGTATTTTCGTCGGATCGAAAATTCAACTATTTTGTTACAGGTCGAATACATTTCGACTTGAAGTCTTAGGAATTCAAAATGTATTAAAAACTTTAACGGTAAAATTAATTTTTAAAAAATTACGAGCTGGTTAACTATAATTTTTTAAAATTAATTATTTTATACCCACAATTAAGATTACAAAAATACAAATACTCTTAAAGTTCTTCAACTTTATTTTTTATCACGAAAAAAAATTCGCGAATAAATATTAACATAAAATTCTATGGAAAAAAATTAGTGTTTAAACAATACAACAAAATATTGTCTTTAGAATAAATTAAAAAAGAATATTTCCTTATCGTGAAATCAAACGAAATTTTGATGGATCAACAAAAATGGAAAATCAAATTTCTGGCCACCGTAATGTGAACTCATACGTTTAAAAATATATATTTTGGTTTTATATTTTTGGTATAATCCCAGTGGGCACAAAGTTTGGTGACGTCTTTACGACATCGTTACGACGTCTTTACGACAACTTTATGACATTCTATGTCCATGTCGTTAAGGTGTCTTTACGATATCGTAAAGAAGTCGTATGGTCTAACGATGTCTTTACGATATCGCAAAGACATCTAAACGTCATGGAAACAGAATGTCATAAAGATGTCGTAACGATATCGTAAAGACGTCGCCAAATTTTGTGACCACTGGGATACCATTTATATAGTATTTTTTGTTTGAAAATTGCTCGAGTTTCACGTGTTAAATTCTCAGATTAATCAATAGTTTAAGAAACTTTTAGTTTAAAATTATTCTTATCATAGATTGTTTTATATTATAAACTTTTGAAGAATTCAAAATAAAAGTTTTTTCGTTTTCAGGGTCACCAAGCAGAGTTATCGATTATGCCGGTAACGAAATAGGGGTGTGGAGAAATCGTGCAACAGGAGTAATTTACGAAGTTCGCCTTCTGTCTGAAAATTTTGTACCATTTTCTGCATTTACCAATCATCGCTATTTTAGAACGCATCTCGTTTATAATAATTATGGTGGAGGTTTTTGGTTTTTGGTTCACGAAATACATAGAAAAGTTTTGGGAGCTGAGCTCTCGCATACACCTAGTGCACAGTAATATTAATTACACGAATGAGAATTTTTACACAAGATAAATATTACAATTATATAAAAATTATTTAATATTTTTCCGATACACGTGTATTTCTTAATGAGAACATACTTAACTAAAAATTACACTGAACTATTTGCAATAAAATTTTGAGGTTGTTGAACAGCGAAAGTATAATAATATTTCGATGTTCCAGATTTCCTGTGATCATTTTATAATTTTGTGATGAAAAGAAAATTTTAATCCTAAAAACTACATAAAACGCAGAGATTCTGATCCGGGGGGGGGGGGGTACTCTTTTTTTATTATAAATTCAAAGATTTAGGCCTTAGATAAACGAAAAAAAAAAATAAATAACACAGAAATATATATATTTATTTGATAAAAAAATTATTTTATCTGTGCATTTACTTGAAAATTAGAAAATTGAACTGTTTTATTGGTGAAAAGTTTGCCTGTGTATTTGTAAATGCATAAAGTTTTATCAAATTAAACTCTTTAATTTGATAATATCCCCCGGATATTTGAGAAGTTTTCTTTCTTTACTTCGCAAATCCTTTGGAAAAAAATATATATTGAGTCAGTGCCGTACCTATGAAAAAAATTATTCGAAGTCGGATTTAACCAACACATTTACGGAAAGTTAATATAAAATTAGAGCAGAAGAAGACCCAGTGGGTACAAAATTTGTCAAAGTCTTTACGACATCGTTACGACATCTTTACGACATTTTTACGACATCCTATGTCCGTGTCGTTTCGATGTCTTTACGATATCGCAAAGACATCGTCAGATCATATGACGTGTTTACGATATCGTAAAGACACCTTAAAGACATAGGCATAGGATATCGTAAAGTTGTCGTAAAGATATCGTAACGATGTCGCAAAGACGTCGCCAAATTTTGTGACCACTGGGGAGGATGGGCCTCAAAATTAGCACAAATAAAGCAAACATTATGGTGTAAGAAGGAAAAAGTGAGAAAACACTATGCAATATTGTATTAAATAATGAGAGATTTAACAAGTTGATAAGTTCATTTACTTTGGTAGCTTATTTACTAGGGACGGGAACCCAGAGGGCACAAAATTTGGCGACGTCTTTACGGCATCGTTACGATACCTTTAAGACAACTTTACGACATCCTATGTCCATGTCGTTACAGTGTCTTTACGATATCGTAAAGACATCGTCAGATCATACGACATATTTACGATATCGTGAAGGCGACTTAACGACATGTACATAAGATGTCGTAAAGTTTTCATAAAGATGTCGTAAAGATGTTGTAAAGACTTTGCCAACGTCTTTACAACATCTTGGCGACGTCTTTACGACGTTGTTACGACGTCTTTACGACGTCTTTACGACATTGTTACGGTATCTTTAGACAACTTTACGACATCCTATGTACATGTAGTTTCGGTGTTTTTGCGATATTATAAAGATATCGCCAGATCATACGACTTATTTACAATATTGTAAAGACACCTTAACGACATGAACGTATGATGTCGTAAAGTTGTCGTAAATATGTCGTAAAGACGTCCCCAAATTTTGTGCTCACTGGGATGGACCTATCAAGAAAAAGATAATATTAAAATTAATGCAATTGACATGAGATTCTTGCGTAATATCCGGAAAACTCTGATGGACAAAGTGAGTATCGAGATAATTCTCAAAGAATGTGGTGCAGAAGAGACGTTAGAAGAAACATGGGAAAGAAATCGGTTAAGATGGTTCGGGTATGCTGAGAGAATGTCAAATGAACGACTAACGAAACAAGTGTAAAATGCATGGACGTAAAAGAAGCTCAAAAAGTACGTCAGGACAGAAAAGAATGGCGGAAAATAGTTTCAAAAAGACCCAGTGGGCACAAAATTTGACGACGTCTTGATGACATCGTTACGACATCTTAACGACACCTTTACGATATCCTACGTCCATATCGTCAAGGTGTCTTTACGATATCGTAAACACGTCGTATGATCTGACGATGTCTTTACGAAATCGTAAAAACACCGAAACGACAAGGACATAGGATGTCGTTAAAATGTCGCAAAGATGTCGTAACGATGTCGTAAAGACGTCGCCATATTTTGTGCCCACTGGGGAGTGTCAGTAGAGTGAATGACGACATGGCTTAATCGTGTAATAATCATAATAATAAAATGGCACAATGTGTACAGTTTATATCATGTTCAAATGTTACAAGAATCATAAATATATTCCCAATCGATTTACAAGATAAAGTGTCCACGAAATAAATCCATACTAATAAATTTTATTTCCAATCCACCCTACCCTCCACCCCCTTCATCACCTCAAATATGACCTAAAAATAGTAAATACGTTTTTACGTTCATTATTGTTACTTTTTAGAAAATATACTTCATCTTTTTCATACAAATAATTACAAGTGGACAATTTGAACATTTTCCATTACTTTTTCAACAATTTCTAATTGTTTAAAGAAGTGTAAGTTATTTAAACAATTATTTGATTATTTTAAAATGTTAAAAATAATCGTATTTTGTGATTGAAATGTAATTGTCCGTTATTCTTTGAAGTAGTACATTTTCCTAAAAACATTATGTAACTATCTAAACAATTATTTATTGTGTAGTTTCCAAAGTTCTAAAAAATGAGCCAGATAGGTCCACTTTTTTTAAATTGGTAATCTATACAACTTTTTGTTGATTTTGCTGTTTGCTGTTTGTTTTGGATCTTGTTGTTTTGTTGATTGAAACCATCCATACTCAATTTTACGGAAATTTAAAGAAAAAACAATAATTAATTCTATAAACAATAAAATAAAGCTTTTAGCAGAATTTACTAGTCCTCGAAATCATTGAATATTATGTTTAACTCAGAAAATACGATTTAAAATGTATTTCTGGAAAAGTAATTATTTACGTAAAAAAATTATATTTGTTTAAACAATTAAAAATTGGTGCATGTGTTCTTTGTACACACTATACAGTCATGCAAAACACTATATAGTTATCGAAAAAACTGATTGGGCAAAAGAAGATTGTTTAAACAAATAGAAATTTATTAAACATTAAAAGAAATGTATCAATATTATGTAATTATTCAACAAAACGTAGCATAGCATACCAATTTTAAAAAAGTGTACATCTCTGGCTCAATTCTTGGAAAATTAGAAAATAGACAATAAATAATTTCATAGTATTTTGCAAAAAATGTACTGCTTCAAGGAATGAAAAAAAAAACAATTAAATTTCAATCAGAAAATACGAATTTTTAAAATATTTTTTGTGATTAAATAATTGTTTAAATAATTTACATTTCTTTCAACAATTAAAAATTGTTTAAAAATTAATGAGAAATATTGAAATAGTCCACTAGTTATTATTTGTATGAAAAAGACGAAGTATATTTGCTAAAAAGTAGGCCCCTCCGCTTTCTGTGAATATTATTTTTATTACATTCTTATCAATAGAAGGTATTAGATTTGTGCAGAGTTACATAAAAAATGTATTATATTTGATATAAAAGTGTTGTGTATAATGTAGAAAAGGTGGCATAGTGGACAAAATCGAGTGCGAAGCACGAGATACGTGATGAGAATGTGTTCGTTAAAGCCGAAAGAGCTTTAACAAAAGAGAGTTCAAAATCACAAAATTACGGTTGTCGAACGGTTGATCTTTGATGTTAAAAGGTATGTGTACAAATGCGGGAGAAATGCAAAAACCAAGCGCGGAGTACGATTACTATTAGTGGCGTTCCGTAGGTGCGATCCAATTCTCGAGCAAAGCTCTTTTAATGAAAGGGAATTCACAATCACTACATTACAGTGGTGGATGTTTTGAGTTTTAATTTTGAAAAGTTTGTGCAAGAATGTGCGAAAATATAAAGACCGAGCGCGTAGCGCGAGGTAAATACAGGATCGAGCGCGAAGCGCGAGATGAATACATCATCGATGTATCATCAATTCATTGTGATGCAAGCATATCTTGCGTCGGTTATCGCCCGACTCGCATTTGTCTACCTGTTAAGTATACCCCCACCATTTCTATCCCTCATTTGCTTTCACCAAGCGTATCTCGCGTCGGACCGGAGGTGGCTAAACCTGATATCTTGAAATTAGTATCCATTGTACTGATGCCGCTTTCCTCTCCAGCTGGAATACCTTTCCATGAAATAGAATTCCAGCGGCAACAAGAAAACGGTTTTATTTTCTTGGGACTCGCCGTTACGAAGCTGTTTGGCAATTTTTAAGCGATTTGCGCCAGTGGTACTGGTACCTTACTCCCACCATGCGCGAGACCGAGTGCGCGCGGAGGAAGTAGGGGGCCCGATGACCAGACCAGTCGCTGCGCGATCAAGTGACAGTTAGTTCGTACTTCGTCTGCGACGAGTGCGGGCTAGACAGAACGCCGCTCCGTGAAAAAATACGTCAGTTCTGGTCAACGCGAGTGTGATTTGTTGTTAGCCAAAAAGGCTATACTGAGAACCCCGGAAAATCAAACAATAGTCTAAGGGACTTTCCATTCAAGTTCCCAGGAGGCTATTTGAGCGAAGGTACAACGTGACAAATTTTTGATTTTACGGTTTCCACAAACGACGAGTTTGCTCGCCCTAAGTGAGTCATCGCATTATTAAGGACTTTTCGTCTTCCCAAAGTGACCTTTGAGGGCCGGAAACATTCCTCGGCCGCCTGTAAACAGCTTTAAAATAACGCGAGGCCACCGTGTTACACGCCCCATCAACAACTTTCACAGCGTGTTAGGCACGCCCTCCAGTGTTCGCCCTTTCTCACTCATGCGCGCTCTTTCTTCCCTATAGCACTAGCTCTCTCTCTTTCTCTCTCTCTCTCTTCTACATTTCCTTTTCTCTGGGGCGCGCTGGCCAGTGCACGAGGCTCAACTGATTAAAATACGAATCATTCTGGGGAGTAAAATTTCCTTTTCAAAATGTTTAAATTATACAGATCAATAGTAAAAGATCAGGATCAACCAGAAATACAAACTCCCCCCCCCCCTGGAATTCTGATTATAAATAATCCTTCGATTTTTATAGGCCTCACAGCCCCAGTCCCGTGCGCCTAGTTTCGCGTTACTTGATCGGTTTCAATTCTCGTGTTTAAATTAAAAAACTCAAACTTTGCGCAAAGGGTCAGGCTTCACAGCCCCAGTCCCGTGCGCCTAGTTTCGCGCCGCGTAACCGGGGTAAATTCTCGGGCCTAAAAATCCTACATTTAAACTTTGCGCCAAGGGTCAGGCTCTCTCCAGCCCCAGTCCCGTGCACCTAGTTCCGTGCGCTCGTTCCGTTCAAAAATCGCCGCCGTCGCGCCATATCGTCGTTTATCTTCCTTATTAAATTAACGTTGCTAGCATCTCCTATGCCGAGGGGTGGTCAGAAGCACAAACGCCCTAGCAAAGGGGCCCGCGATCGTCAACGCCGCCGGGTGAAAGAGGCCGCGAACGAGGCCGTTCCGGAACTTCAGGCCGCTCCTGCGGTGCTAGACGAATCCGTACCACCGACGGTACCCTTGCCGGCGGTCAAATTACCATCACCACTGACCGCCGTACCCGAACCTCCGTCACCGACACGCCCGCTTCCATGGGTGCTGAAGGAAGCTTTACCGGGACTGCCGGGTACCGTCGATCCGCGTAAACACAATTATCTCGCCAATTGTTCGTCTTCCGGGACACTGTGATTATCCAAGTTCTTCCGGGACCCTCGCATTCCTTATCCAGCCACACAGGTAGACGAATTCTCCTTTTCCAAGGTACCTACAGTGCCACTCGACACCCGGGTTATTTTTCAAACTCCGGGCCAACCCGCGCTTCCGGCTATTCACCAAACAGTTTGATTCAACCGCCTGTTCAAGAACTGCCTCCTCCGGCAACCGGGTTCGTTTGCGCACCTCTTCCTCCGTTGAAACTCGCGTCGGGTTCCATAGATCGTTGAGGCATTTACGATGATACCCAGCCTCGTCCTTCTGTAATAACCGTTTCATCGACTTCGGGAAAAAATCTAATAGCGTGTCCGACATCCACCCGACGATCGAACTCCGTCTTCCAAGGTCCGGTCGTTACCACCACCTCTCCAATCGCCGGCCCTTCCGGCCTTTACAATTGTCTAGTACCACACACTCCGGAGGGACCTCTTCCTCCCACCCCGGGTAAATGGTACCAACACACTGCGCCTCCCACTACCTCGGAAGGTTTCGCAGTCTCAGCCGCCGCTAGTAGTTCCGGCGACACTCGGTCTCTAGCGGCCGACGGCACCCCCGAATCTTTTTCGTCATCACTAACTTCATCCTTGACGTCCTCACCTCCAAAAAAGGGCCGCGTCGATCAACCGTCTTCCTACCCGCGTCGTAATCTCGGGTTATAAGTCACACTATTGATTAACATCATGACTACTGTTGAACTTGTCACAGTACGTTAGCGCCCCACCAGCCAAAACCTCTTCATAGGCGGCCTCTCGACCTAGAAGATATTACTCTAACCCCACGGGGCTAAACGAGTCCTCCCGCCCACGAGCTGAGTGGGCCAAGTCTATAGCACGTCTCGACGCTTATCTTCTGATAGAAATCAAACTCTCGGGGTTGATAGTACAGCACCGATAGCCGGTTACCATGCCCAGCTCATCACTCATGTAGTGGAACGGTTTACACCCCCCCCCCTGCACTGGCTGGTCACCGTCTGGACGGTACCAGTTAACAAATTGGCGGCCCAAACGTGGGGCTCGGAATTTTTCTTTCCGCCTTCCTGATTTCCAACGGAGTTAAAAACGGACCCCTAAAAAGCGCAATGCTTCGCTCTCCGAACTCGCCTCGTTGTGGCCCTGGTAGGCCAGCCAGAACAATGGCTACCAAAAACTTCCCGGTTTCCGAGTCTCAGCCAGAAAACTCGGTGGTGCCTGACGCAATCCCTAGGACCGTAGATCCAGCAACAAACGCAGATGCCGCAACATCCCCTTCTGCAAACAAACGAGTGGGGCGAAGGCGTTCTGTTACGTCGACGTCAAAAAAAGAAAGAAGCCGTTCGGTTCCATCGACTACGCGCTTCACACCGAGAGTTCTCTTCCGAGAACCATTAGCCGAGAACGAGCCAATGCCCGGTCCAAGTAACCGCTCGGATTCAATGTCTCCAAATCGTGAACAGAACGGGGTGGAAAATGGTACGAAGCGTATTGAAACCTTGGGGTATGTTCAAAAACCTACTTATTCAGCACTTCGCGGGAGTTTCAGCCTTAAACAAGTTGCATATAAAACTGTATGCAACTAAACAGGAAGAGAAGGAGGCAGTAGGAATATTTTTACCAAAAAAATATCTCCTCGCCCTCCGACTTTTACCAGAAGCTCCAGAGCCGCAAATTGTAGCTGTCCTGTCATTTGCGCTCGTCAATCCGCAGCAATTCCGGGAAACTGGCGGGACCGGGCTGCCGAAAACGAACACGCAACCGCCCCGGCCGCCCCGAACGCATTCCAGTAATTAGCGCGGTGTTCGCTGATCTCAACAACCTTCCCCGCGTCCGAGTCATACTGGCCGGCCGCGAAGTAATCGCTGAGATCGATACCTTGGCGTCAGAAAATTTTGTGAATAAGGCTGTACTGACGACCACCGAATATAAAGCCCGAATATCAAGCCCTTCTCACGCCCTACTGGCCGCCGTAGGGGCTATCATCACCCTCGACGGTTCAGTTACGTTAAGCCCCGCTATCCAGGAAATACCGTATCCCGGTACCTTCCATATTAGTGCCGAACTAAGGGCCGAAATGATTCTCGGCAGACCCTGGCTTCGCCAACATAAAGTCATCCACGATCATGTGGCTAACTGCATCTTTGTCGGTACCACAGGCCGTCAAAGAGTGTACCTCAGTCCCCTCCCCCACGCCCACGAGTTTTTTTTCCCCACGAAGGAAGTCGATGTACAAGGCGATTTCCCTGTTCACTTGCAAAAAGACTTCCGTCAGCTGGTGCAACAGCACGCCCCCCTGTTTCATGGAAGCGGACGTTTAAAGCAGACGCTTGCGAACGTGCAACACGAAATACAGCTTAAAGATGGTCGTCCATTCCGCGAAGCACCTCGCAGATACTCGGACGAAAAACGAAACTATATCGACGTTCAAGTCCGGGAGATTTTACGCGACGGAATAATAGAACCCACATCATCACCCTTCAGTTCCGCCATTGTAATCGCCGGCAAAAAGGACGGCGATTACCGTTTTTGCATCGATTATCGTCGCCTTAACGGTATGACCGTCGATGCCCCCCAGTGCCTCCCCAGAATCCACGAGACACTAAAGGATCTGGGTACGGCCAGGATTTTTTCCACGCTCGATCTAAAAAGTGGTTACTGGCAAGTACCAATGGCGCCACGTTCGCGCCAGTTCACAGCCTTCTCCACGCCCGGAGGAGGCCAATTCTAGTTCCGGGTTATGCCGTTAGGGCTCAAGAACGCACCCGGAACTTTTCAAAACCTAATGAGGCAGGTCCTTGCGAAGCAATGGGGCATCTTCGCCCTTGCCTATCTGGACGACATAGTCATTTATTCGCGAGATTGGGAAGACCACCTACTACATTTAGCAGTGGTTTTTGAACGCCTATCCATATACGGATTAACTGTCGCACCCGCTAAGTGCAGCTTCGAAAAATCTACTCTTCCTTATCTTGGGCACGTCGTCAGCACCGATGGAAACTCGGCGCAAACCGGGCACATCGAGGCGATCAAGAATGTCTCCCCACCCCGATCCCGTAAGGAAATGCGTTCCTTCCTAGGTATCTGCAACTGGGTCAAGGAATACATTCCGAACTCTTCGGTAATCCTTGCCCCGTTATCAGATATGTTGTCAACGAAGAAAGCGTACAAAATGACTTCTGAGGCCCAGAAGCAATTCGAAGCTGCCAAAACTGCCTTCCAGCGACCAGTGACCCTCAGTCGTCCAGACCCGGAACAGAGGTTTATTCTCCAAACTGATGCTAGCGCTCGTGACATGGGAGCCGTCCTCATGCAGGAGGACGCCGACGGAAAATGACACATCATTTCGTTCGCGAGTGCGAAATTCTCTTCAACAGAAGCTCGTTACCATTGTAACGAGCAGGAGTGTTTAGCGATCGTCTGGGCGATTAGAAAATATTGTCCTTTCCTAGAAGACCGTCCTTTTACGCTACGAACGGACAGTAAGACCTTAACGTGGCTAGAAAGGCAAAAGGATACACGGGACGAAACGAACTTTCGGACGCCTTGTCGCGGCACCCAGATCCCACGGAGTTTTCACTAGGAGAGCCCGATCTATCGCCAATGTTACCGCCCATCTTCACGCCTAGCCACACCAGAATCACATCGGTTGTGCCAATTCTTAGCGCTTTATCAAGGCCGCCCCTGTTTGATGAAATCGTCACTGCACAACAGGAAGACCCGGTAATTTCAAGAGATGCAATTCGCTGGCGAAATTTACAAAACGAGCAGAGCTTAACACAGGAAGACAAGGAGTTTCTCGACCGAAATCGCCTGACGAATCAGGGGTTTTGGCGCCGCAACCGAAACGACCATCAGTGGAGGCTACAAGTGCCAACTACTCTGCGGGCACGCGTGGTATGGGAATACCATGACGCTGCTCTCGCAGGACATCCGGGCACCGACGAAACCATATGCTCGGTACGCGAGCATTTCTTCTGGCCTCGAATGAGCCGGGACATAAGACGATACGTGTCCGGTTGCCACCTCTTTTTATGTTGTAAGCCAGTACGTGACCGGCAACGGGACAACCAGCGTCCATGACCCGCCCGCAAGGCATGGGATACGGTAGCCGTCGATTTAATGGGCCCGTATCCTCGCACAACTCAAGGTCACAGCTACAGCGGACGCACCGAAGATCATCAAGAGAATTGAAGACGAAGTTTTTAGTCGTTACGGATATCCCCGTGGGCTGTTAAGCGATAACGGCCCGCAATTCACAGGCCATGCCTGGGCTGAGGCGAGCCAGCGGTGGGGTTGCCAGCTGTGGACCACGCCAGTCTACTACCCGCGCGCCAACCCTACCGAACGCCTTAATTAAGAGGTAAAAAAGGGATTACGCCTTCGCCTCCACCAAGGAAATCAACGTACATGGGACACCCATCTGCCCGAGATATTTTTCGGTCTAAGGCGCCGAGAAAACGCCGCCACCGGTGCCATCCCAAGCTATCTTCTCATGGGGAGGACGATTCGCCGGCCGGGTGAATGAAAATTACTCGAAAATGACGGGGAAGATCAGCCAGCTGAAGAACAGCAGAGACGAGAGAACGAGGCCTGCACACGACGAGCCGCGTATCAGGCTCGATACGCGACCGCTTATGTAAGACCTAGGTACTACCCCGGTGATTGGGTGTACGTACCCAATCATCAGCTCTCAAACAAAGTCGTAGGATACAATGCCAAGTTGGCCCCCGCCCGAGTTGGCCCCCTTCAGGTCCTAGACCACGTCGCTGGCGAGGTCTACCTGATTTGGAAGGAAGGAAACGCTCAAAAGATACACGGCATTGTATTGGTACCGGTGTCAGCACGCGCGGTAATGGAGGAGATGACGGAAGTACCGGCCGCTATCAACATACCTGATCAGAGGCTCGAACCAAAAGATAAGAGGCTCGCACCACGCGAGCAGGAAGCCGGCGGACAGTCGCTTTCGCACAACCTAGCTGAAAGCGTCGGCGGTGATAATACGGACCCAGCCGGAAGCGTCGGCGGCGATAACGAAGACTTTGTCGATACCATCGACGAAGAACGGAACGAGTACCCTGACGTAGCCGTCGACGGGATCGATCGTAGGGACGATGCCGTTGAGGAAACGCACACCACCCGTGCATGAACAGCCGGAGACCGACTTTAACCAGAAGATAGATGCGTTCAGGCCACTGCACTGGCTCACGCCCAGGATCTTTTGTCAGGAGACGAGCCCGATAGCGCCAGGAGGCCCTATCACTTACGAGCACGCGTTCCGGTAGCCTACCGCGACGCTCGAAATTACGCTCCTCGGAGGAGGCAGACGTAGGTGGATCGATTTGCGTACAGACGAAGCTGGCGCGAATTACCTCGTGAAGGCTCGATAAGGTTAGGCAATGGGCTGCCGACATGCACCCAGGATTAAATGTAAATAGTATATTAGGAATGGCTGCTGCGGGGAACCAATTATGTATTAACTCCGAATTAGTCAGGGCTGCCGAGACGCACCCCAGTTAACTTGTAACTACAGAAATAGGAGTGGCCGCCGCGAGGTGACACTGATTCAGTTTAATCTTACGTTTATTAAAAATATACTAGAATAATTGGTACTTAGCATCAATTTCCCAGGGGGTTTGTATTTTTGAAAATCAAATGAACACTACGGGTGAGCAAACTCTATCCGGGAAGGGGTGGAATTTGTTGTAAGCCAAAAAGGCTATACTGAGAACTCCGTAAAATCAAGCAACAGTCTACGGGACTTTCCATTCAAGTTCCCAGGAGGCTATTTGAGCGAAGGTACAACGTGACAAATTGTTAATTTTACGGTTTCCACAAACGACGAGTTTGCTCGCCCTAAGTGAGTCATCGAATTATTAAGGACCTTTTGTCTCCCCAAAGTGACCTGTGAGGGCCGGAAACATTCCTCGGCCGCCTGTAAACAGCTTTGAAATCATGCTAGGCCACCGCGTTACACTCTCCATCAACAACTTTCACAGCGTGTTAGGCACGCCCTCCAGTGTTCGCCCTTTCTCACTAACGCGTGCTCTTTCTTTCCTATAGCACTAGCACTCTCACTCTCTCTTTCTCTCTCTCTCTCTCTTCTACATTTCATTTTCTCTGGGACGCGCTGGCCAGTGCACGAGGCTCAAACGATTAAAATACGAATCATTCTGGGGAGTAAAATTTCCTTTTCAAAATGTTTAAATTATACAGATCAATAGTAAAAGATCAGGATCAACTAGAAATACAAACTACCCCCCCCCCCTC
>NC_046662.1:29547927-29549034 GCF_010883055.1 Belonocnema kinseyi | reverse complement strand
GTTCTTCTTCTAATGGGATAATTAATCAAGCATTTAATACTTATAGGACTTTAATATACAAATCTAGATTTAATTTAAATAAGAAATAGGGTGGTTGTTCGGCGGTAACATTATTCAATAATTTCTGAGTAAGCTTATATTAATAAGAAATAATCCTAAACAAATAACTCGAGCAACCATTCTGTTTGACTTAGCTTCACAGTTTCTTCGGAAGCATGAAGTTAGGATAGTGATTAGCAACATATTTTAATTTTGAAAATTTATCTTAATCCGTTCTATTTTTAATTTCTAATTAAATTTTGCATTAAGAAGAATATTTTTAGGTAAAGCCTGGCGCGGACGCTTGAAACGCGAGCTAGTGGGCCCGGCCGGCGCCCCCCCCCCACCATTTAGGTCTGCGACTCCAGTTTGACCATTCAGTCAATAGCAAGGCCAGCCGCCGATCCCACTGCCGCCGCGAGCCTCCGTGCCAAGTCGACGGGTCTCTGGCAAGCGAAGCGAGAGTCAGTCGCCTTCGTGTATCCACTTGGAGTTGCAGCGTCCGCCCTGCGCTCCCGTGATTAATAAACGAACAGTGATTTTGCCATATACCAAGTGTTTGTGTCTGTCCAGTGACAGGTTCTACCTTCCTTTTCGCCGTCTCGTTAAACAGAAATCGATTTAGGGTCCGAAATCCTGACACGCGACGCGTAAGTCAATTTGTTTAAATTTTTCTTCTTCGTGATACTTTGTTCTCTCAGTGTTCATATATTTTTTCTTTCTTTTTCTTTTTGTCTCGGGTTTTCGGAATTTTCCTTTCATTTTTTTACCACACATTTTCTCCGTGATTTCAATTTTTTTTTTCTTTGTTGATCGGGACCTCGCGCTTGTGTTAAAAAGATTGACGCGTGCACTCTAACTTTCGTATTGGGCGCGTTTTAAATTTGTGTTCATCAAACTTTGCGCAAAGGGTCAGGCCTTACAGCCCCAGTCCCATGCTCTTAGTTTCGCGCTACTCGATTCGGTTTCAATTCTCGGTTTAAATTTTAAAACTCAAACTTTGCGCAAAGGGTCAGGCCTCACAGCCCCAGTCCCGTGCGCCTAATTTCGCGTTACTTGATCGGTTAC
>NC_046662.1:29546703-29547827 GCF_010883055.1 Belonocnema kinseyi | reverse complement strand
TCGATGTTTGCATTAAAATAAAAATTAAATAAACAAAAAAATAAAAAATCTACTCTCACCATTTTCTGAAAAATTTAGTTCTGAATTTTTCAAAAAAAAATTTCTAAAATCGGTGCATAATTGCGTTCTAAATGTCATTTTGAACCTCGTTTTCCGATTTCACCCCACTGTGCGTCGGCCGCTAGAGACAGAGTGTCGCCGGAGCTACTAGCGGCGGCTGGGACTGCAAAACCTTCCGGGGTAGTGGGAGGTGCAGTGTGTTGGTACCATTTACCCGGGGTGGGAGGAAGAGGTCCCTACGGAGTGTGTGGTACTAGATAATTGTAAAGGCCGGAAGGGCCGGCGATTGGAGAGGTGGTGGTCACGACCGGACCTTGGAAGACGGGGTTCGATCGTCGGGTGGATGTCGGATACGCTATTAGGTTTTTTCCCGGAGTGGATGGAACGGTTATTACAGAAGGACGAGGCTGGGTATCATCGTAAATGCCTGAACGATCTATGGAACCCGACGCGAGTTTCAACGGAGGAAGAGGTGCGCAAACGAACCCGGTTGCCGGAGGAGGCAGTTCTTGAACAGGCGGTTGAATCAAACTGTTCGGTGAATAGCTGGAAGCGCGGATTGGCCGGGAGTTTGAAAAATAACCCGGATGTCGAGGAGTCGAGTAGCGCGGTAGGTACCTCGGAAAAGGAAAATTCGTCTACCTGTGTGGCTAGAAAAGGAATGCGAGGATCCCGGAAGAACTTGGGTAATCGCAGTGTCCCGGAAGACGAACAATTGGCGAGATAATTGTGTTTACGCGGATCGACGGTACCCGGCAGTCCCGGTAAAGCTTCCTTCAGCACCCATGGAAGCGGGCGTGTCTTTGACGGAGGCTCGGGTACAGCGGTCAGTGGTGACGGTAATTTGACCGCCGGCAAGGGTACCGTCGATGGTACGGAATCGTCTAGCACCAAAGGAGCAGCCTGAAGTTCCGGAGCGGCCTCGTTCGCGACTTCTTCCACTCGGCGGCGTTTACGATTGTGGGCCCCTTTGCTAGGGCGTTTGCGCTTTTGACCACCCCTCGGCATAGGAGATGTTAGCAACGTTAATTTAATAAGGAAGATAAACGACGATATGGCGCGAC
>NC_046662.1:29536685-29546603 GCF_010883055.1 Belonocnema kinseyi | reverse complement strand
TGTAAATAAAGCATTCAATTTTTCTTCTGACCATGAATTTCCAAATCAGAGCTGCTTACGAGTTGAGTGTTCAATACGAAATGAAGACAAATCAGCTGTGACTAAGTGTATTCATTATTGTGCATGCGCATGTAACCTGTGGCGTCATCTGTTGGCATGACGCACAACCTGACGCTTCTCAAATATTATTTAAAAAGCGGTTTATTTTCGCTTAAAATCGACCAAAGTGTGCATTTGTTTATATAATTTATTTATAAAATAAACAACTATTGCCGTTTTTTTCGCCTAAAAACGGCCAAAATGTGCATTTGTTTATATAATTTGTTTATAAATAAACAAATATTGATAGATGGCAAATTTTTTTTCAGAAAACATCACTGGCAACATAATTGCAACAAGGTAGAAAGAAAAAACGGTTCCTTTTCGCCTAAAAACAGCCAAAATGCCGCGTCGATCAACCGTCTTCCTACCCGCGTCGTAATCTCGGGTTATAAGTCACAATATTGATTAACATCATGACTACTCTTGAACTTGTCACAGTACGTTAGCGCCCCACCAGCCAACACCTCTTCATAGGCGGCCACTCGACCTAGAAGATATTACTCTAACCCCACGGGGCTAAACGAGTCCTCCCGCCCACGAGCTGAGTGGGCCAAGTCTATAGCACGTCTCGACGCTTATCTTCTGATAGAAAGCAAACCCTCGGGGTCGATAGTACAGCACCGATAGCCGGTTACCATGCCCAGCTCATCACTCATGTAGTGGAACGGTTTACACCACCCCCCCCTGCACTGGCTGGTCACCGTCTGGACGGTACCAGTTAACAAATTGCTATTCATATATTAAAAGGAATAAACCAAGTGTTAACCCACTAGAAGAAAAACGGAAAAAAACTTTTTTTTTCCGCCATTTCATCCTCTCCATTTGGTTCGCCACCCTTACTTCTTAGGATTCCCGAGAGACTCTCTCTTCACCGAGAGGTTTCAGCCCGGGTTTAATTAAACAAAATTCTTTTTAATAATTAAATTGTTTTTTCTTTCCCCTTAACTTAGCCTAGAGGGCTCAGCTCCGGTTTAATCAACCAAACTAAACCTCAATGAACATTCTTTCTTACCTTAGTGCCCGTCTCTCTCTATTGGTGGGAGGGTTCCATCCAGGAATTCATAAACAAACAAGTTCTGGTATAAATAACGCTCAAATCCGATCGTGATTAGAAACAAAACCTTTCCCTTTCATTGAATATGGCCCGTTATTTCCCCTCCAGGTAGGTGAACCTACGAAGCAAAAAAAACAAGAAAAGGAAGAGTCTGGCTCAGCGATGGACAGCTAGGCGCCAACGAGCAATATCTGAGCAGCTGGCTAACTTCGGGCAGTACGTATTGCTGCCATCGAAACGACGCCGCAAAAAGGCGGGTCAAGGTAAAGGGTCGGGCCATACTAATCCTAACGTCCTCTCCTCCGGTAACAACTCCCCCCCAGAAACCCCCCTTGAAAAAGCCCTGCAAGTTCTGAATTCTTCTATCTCCCCGGCGAAAGCCCCAACTCCTCCTCTAAGCTTCGCCCAACAAACAACCGGAGAAGAAGATATTTTAACTTTACGGGCCTCTCCCTTCGAGCTTTCCCCGAAAAAAAGTCCTTCCCCATACCCGAAGAAACGTTTACCTCCGACCCGACCAGTATTCAGCCCCGATTTTTCTGGACAGCGATACCTGGGGCGAAATTACCGTGCCTTCCTAGTAGAAAGAGTATACATGATAAACTACCTATCAAGAAGGAACGGAGGTCTCCCCTTCAGTATTCCACTGGCAGGACCAGCAAGTTACGCTTGCCAAATGCATGCTCCCCCAGGAAGCAGCAGGTTCTGACCCATATCTACAGAGGAATCGTTTCATCTCATGCAACGGACCATACCGACCCCTCGGGACTAACTTTGTCCTACCCTAAACAACGTAGTCCTCAGAATCCCGAGCGGCTTAAATCAGTGGTCGTCCGACCAATCACCTCGTGTACGAAAGGACAGACGGTCTCTTATGTTCTCAAACGGCACCTTCGGTTGTATGAGACCAAGATATATACAAGTATGTAATACCTTCCCCCTTTTCAATTTCTTTTGGTATTTTATATTTATGTTACTGGAATAATTTAGTAGAATTTTCATTTTTGTCAACCTTACAATAAAAAACTGTTTTCCATTTGCATTTCATGTTGTGGTATCAAAATTTTTGGCGCCCAACGTAGGGCCTCCTTTTTTGTGAAAAAAGGATTGGTGCTGGAGAGCATCACGGATCCAGTCTGACTAGTCACCTCCGAACTAACTAACTCTGGTTCAATGACGTCCCGCACTCCAATCCAGAGAACTTTGCGGAACCGCGTCATCGCCATCCTTTCACCTTCAAACACTTCCGGGAGTGGGATTAAACACCCGGTAGCACCTGACGTCCCCTTGCTTGAGGTAAATGCCATTGAAGGTAACTCGAGCAGTATGGAAAATCAACTTAGAACTCCTTCACGAGATGAGAACTTGCTCACTCACCAAGCGGGATCGTCAAACGACCAATCCAGGAATTCAGATCAACTTCCACCTGTAAATTCAACTTCAGATCAGCCCACTATCGCAAACGCAAATCCACCTACAGGATCGGACATGTATCAACTCGGACGGACATCTCCAGCCGGATATTGATTACGTAGACCTTGCTCCTCTTGGCATGACGATCAAGATTCTGGGGAAATTAACTTTGCATCTTACCATCGGTGGTCATGTAATGGACCTGGATCTTCTCGTTTGCTCAGAACTTCGCAAGCCATTGATTCTGGGATTACCCTGCTTGGAAGACCAGAGGAACATTATCGACATTCCTGGCAAAAGAATATATGCTGGAATAGATGAACGATTTACTATCTATTTTATGCAACCTTCAGTGGATCCCAAACCAACAGCGGTCGACCCGGTTGAATACATACATAATTTTCCTCCAGAGTTCACTAATCAATTTTACGACTTTACTGACAAATTCCAGAATGTCCTTACTCCTGGACCGAAGCAAATACAAACAAGATCCATCTCACAAAGGATCGATCTTACAGATGGAAAGCCGTTCCGGTTGAAACCGTACCCAGCTTCACCTGAGAAGCGGAGAATAATGCTAGAACAAGTCCAGGAAATGTTGGCTAATCAGGTAATTGAGCCTCGTACCTCCGCTCTCCCGTGGTGTTATTCAAGAAAAACGACGGAAAATGGAGATTCTGTGTGGATTATTAAAAATTGAATTCAATCACTCAAGATGTAACTCATACATTGCCCCGAATCCAAAATTCATTAAAAGAATTGGGAAATGCGCGCATTTTCTCAACGCTGGATTTACGTCAAGGCTACTGGCAAGTGCCTATGCATCCGGAAGCCCGAAAATACACGGCATTCGCCATTCTGACTGGGGGCAGTTACCAGATTCGGGTGATGCCTTTTGGGCTTAAAAACGCCCCCCACACCTTCCAGTATCTGATTAGTAAAATAGTGCTATAGGATTACATCAATAAATTCTGTATTGCTTACCTGGATGATATAATCATCTATTCTCAAAGCTGGGAGGAGTACCTGAAGCATCTACACCTATTTTTGGAACGACTGCAAATGCATGGACTTGCGTGTTCCATCGATAAAGGCAGTTTCGGACAAACAGAACTTCAATACTTAGGACATTCCGTGTCAACGAGTTGTAATGAACCTCGGGAGTGCCATATACAAGCCGTCCTCCGAGCAACGCCTCCCAAAAGTCGAAGGGAGCTACAGCAATTTTTAGGCATATGCAACTGGCTACGAGAATACGTCCTAGATTTCTCAATGGTCGCAGCTCCCCTCACTAACCTCCACGGAAAAAACACCAGTCGTTGGACCTGGAAACCGGAGGCGGAAGAAGCCTTCAAGCAGATCAAGAGTCTCTTTCGTGGAGATTTGAAGCTGGGTCGACCGATTCCTGATCTCCCTTGCATACTGCAGACAGAGGTTAGCTCAATTGGAATGGGAGCCGTGTTATATCAGGATACCCCTAAATCTAGAAACATAATTAGTTACGCCAGTGCCAAATTCAGTCCTGTGGAGGAGCGATATTTCAATGTTTTCGCCCACAACTAGAAGGTATACCCTTCATTTTAAAAACAGACGAAAAGGCGTTAAAGTGGCTGCAAAATTCTCGAGAAGACAACAAAAAGCTAAGTCGTTGGGCTCGATTTTTGGACACTTTTCAATACGTGGTGCAACCAAGGGCTAGTAAAAATAGAGAATTAGCCACGGCTCTTTCCCAGAGTCCTCAAGAGGAACCAACTGAGGGACTTAACTCCATCGATAGGACCTGACTCCTTCGATAGGAGTTCCTCCGTACAAAACTGGGACCACGAAGGGTCGTAACCTTCGTAACAGCCAAGGGCCAACGATTTTAAACAGCCTTGGCACCCCACTAAATCGCTCACGCGCTGAGCAATTGCCACCCAACTCACGTAGGGCCCCCGAGGTCGTTTCGACCACCACTTCTGAAGAACGGAATCTTCAGACGTACTCAAGTCAGATTGTGTTAAACAGCTCTGACATTCCACTAAATCGCTCACGCGTTGAGCATTTGCCGCCTAACTCACTTCCCTTATGTCATGTGAAATACTATACCGATATCTTGATCCCTTAATTCGGATCAAATGCACTTAAAGCTCCCTGCCCATTAATATGGATTGTTTATCTTTTTTTTTAATTAGGCTAAGTCTTGTAACAGAGTTACCGCCGATTAATATAGGCTGAAGATCGCTTTGACTACGCTCTCGTAAAAAGTTACTTTCCCTACTTTATGTGAAATATTTCGATTTTTTATTCTTTTAGTTTTTAATTAAGGTTAGGTACGATACGATTTTTCACCCGTTAAATCTAAATTAAGTACTGCACGAATTGTAAATCACGCATATCTAACATTATAATTATCCTTTCAATCAAAGCCCCTTTTAATGGCAAAACACTGTCGGAACGGCATCCGAAGACCCCGTGGAATTGATACCGCTTTCTTCTCCAGCTGGAATACCTTTCCATGAAATAGAATTCCAGCGGAACAAGAAAACGGTTTTCTTTTCTTCGGATTCGCCGTTACGAAGCTGTTTGGCCATTTTCAAGCGATTCGCGCCAGTGGTACTGGTACCTTACACCCACCATAAGCGAGACCGAGTGCGCGCGGAGGGAGTAGGGGACCCGATGACCAGACCAGTCGCTGCGCGATCACGAGACAGTCAGTTCTCACTTCGTCTGCGACGAGCACGGGTTAGACAGAGGGCCGCTCTGTGAAAAATACGCCAGTTCTGGTCAACGCGAGTGTGATTGCTATTTATATATTAAAAGGAATAAACCAAGTGTTAACCCACTAGAAGAAAAACGGAACCAAACATTTTTTTCCGCCATTTCATCCTCTCCATTTGTTTCCCCACCCTTACGTCTTAGGGTTCCCGACAGTCTTCCCTACGCCATGGAGGAGGTTCTCGGCCAGCCGGGCAGGAACAACTTCAGTCTGCCTCAAGGAATAGTGAGTATCTTCTAGAAAGGAGAAAAAAGCCAGGGTTGTTGATCCCTTTCACTTAGCAACGGACTCTCTCTTCACCGAGAGGGTTCAGCGCGTGTCTAATTTGAAAAAAAAAATGTGTTAATTACATCATTTGTTTCTTAACTTAGCGCCGAACTCTCTCTTTACCGAGAGGGTTCAGCACGGGTATAATTAAATGAGAAATTTTATTAATTAAATCGTTTTTCCCTTAACTTAGCGCAGGAGCCTCTCTTCACAGAGAGGGTTCAGCACGGGTCTAATTAAACAAGAAATTTTATTAATTACATTATTTTCCCTTAACTTAGCGCAGGACTCTCTCTTCACCGAGAAGGTTCAGCCCGGGTTTAATTAAACAAAATTCTGTTCATTAATTAAATTGTTTTTTTTCCCTTAATTTAGTTGAGAGGGCTCAGCTCCGGTTCAATTAACCAAGCTAACCCTCAATTAACATTCTTTCTTACCTTAGTGTCCGTCTCTCTCTATTACTGGGAGGGTTCCATCCAGGAATTAATAAGCAAACAAGTTCTGCTATAAATAACGCCCAAATCCGATCGTGATTAGAAACAACACCTTTCCCTTTCACTGAATATGGCCACTTATTTCCCCTCCAGGTAGGTGAACCTACGAAGAAAAAAAAACAAGAAAAGGAAGAGTCTGGCTCAGCGATGGACAGCTAGGCGCCAATGAGCAATAGCTGAGCAGCTGGCTAACCCCGGGCAGTACGTACTGCTGCCACCGAAACGACGCGGCAAAAAGGCGGGTCAAGGTAGAGGGTCGGGCCATGCTTATCCTAACGTCTTCTCCTCCGGTAACAACTCCCCCCCCCAGAAACCCCCCTTGAAAAAGCCCTACAACTTTTGAATTCTCCTATCTCCCCGGCGAAAGCCCCAACTCCTCCTCTAGGCTTCGCCCAACAAACAACCGGAGAAGAAGAAAATATTTTAACTTTACGGGCCTGTCTCTTCGAGCTTTCCCCGAAAACAAGTCCTTCCCCATAACCGAAGAAACGTTCACCTCCGACACCGACCAGTATTCAGCCCCGGCTTTTCTGGACAGCGATACCTGGGGCGAAATTACCGTGCCCTTAGGATCAAACTAACGAAGACCAGCCAAGAGGACCAGAAAATCGTGCGATAGCGCCTGGGAGAGGCCTGGGAAGACGCGCACTTACTCCATCAAACACGAGATCCAGAGGATCGTAAGAGGCCCCGCCTTCCTAGTAGGAAGAGTATACATGATAAACTGCCTATTAAGAAGGAACTGAGGTCTCCCCTTCGGTATCTCACTGGCAGGACCAGCAAGTTACGCTCGCCAAATGCATGCTCCCCCAGGAAGCAGCAGGTTCTGACCCAGATCTACAGAGGAATCGATCCATCTCATGCCACGGACCATACCGACCCCTCGGGACTAACCTTGTTCTACCCTAAACAACGTAGTCCTAAGAATCCCCAGCGACTTAAATTAGTGGTCGTCCGATCTTCGGTTGTATTCGACGAAGATATATACAAGTATGTAATACCTTCCCCCCTTCCAATTTCTTTTAAGATTTTATATTTATGTTTCTGGAATAATTTAATGGAATTTTCATTTTTGTCAACCTTACAATAAAAAATTTCTTTCCATTTGCATTTCACGTTCTGGTATCAGTACTTTAAATTTATTCTATTTTGAAGACTTTTAAACTGGCTATTGAAAACTTCAAAAATTTTGCTGTTTTAAAAGTGAGATTTGGCTGCAATTTTGTATGCATTAATTTGCAATATTTCGTTCAGGAAAATTGTCTATAAATTTTAAATTATTGAAGTATTAATCCGTTTCATTTAATATAAAATAATTTTACTATCTGAATATTCTAAAGAAATTGAGTTTCACACACGGAATTTGAAATTTATGAAATTTACACGGTACTTATATAAAAATAAACTAAAATGAATATCTAATATATTATCCATTTTTTAACGTTTTCAATTTAAAATTCAGTAGCGTTTCTTTATGACTCTGAATTTCCAAATATTCACATAATTTCCTAATTAAACTAGTTTGAAAATTAATAATAACACTGCATGCTAAGATTCACTCAATGACAATTACTGAAATATTTTATAATCAATACTTAACTAAGATAAATTTTTATCAAAATATTTATTAATATGGTTTCAGTAACATTTGTGACTAACTTTTAAATTCAACTTATCTCCAACTATTTGAATGGAAGGAAATAATTCGTGGTACTTTTCTTTTTTTAATTTGAAATTTATTCTTCTAATATTTTCATGAAAATATGTAGTGTTATATTTTACCAAATATCATGAAACATACAGGGTGGACACGCTGGGGCTTACATACATGGCGATCTGAATGCTACCTGAATAGCACAACAGTAGGGTAGAAACCTTTATGCAGGGGTATCTTCATATTTCGCGCCTTTAAAATTGCATTCGGATCGGCTTTTCGGCCAAGTCCGTGTATCTTCGGATCAAGTTTATCATAGTTTCCATGGTTGCGTTGGAAACTTCAAATGGATGCAAGTACCAAAACAACATAGGTTATGTTACATAGTAATTACAAATAATAAAAGTGTTTAATTAATAATGAAGTGAGACATGTGACCTGAGAAGTAAACGTCAGCTTTCTTCTGTGCCAATAATATTATGTAATGGCTGCTGACAGACAAATACTATAAAATGGTAATAATATTCTGCGATTTTAGAGGGCGAAGAGTGAATTGTGTTTAACGCTTATTCGCGGCATAAAAAAGGTATGTTATAAATAGACAGGATATTTTTTTAATAAAGTGAATAAAATATTACATGCGAAAACTTTTAATTGACATTACTTACAATTCCTTACAGCGATTTGGGTGAAAAGGTGAATCCGAACATAACCTCGAAATAATGACAGATCGGCCCGACACGTTTATTATACTTTCGATTGATTACTCTTTACCAAAGAAATGTTTTGTGGTTTTGTATATTTATTACTGGTAGTCTCGGCAGTAATAATTTAAACAATAATTACTTAATAACACAGCCACACAAAAAAATAAGTGTGCGGATCTGGTAACAAGACACACGTATTCCTATGGATTTTGCGGCGCTGAATTCAAATTTGGTATCAAAAATCACCCATCACGTCATGGTTGAGCCATAACCTCAAAAAATGACGAAAAATCATGCACTGAGGCAAATAAACTTCAAAATAATGCCAGTGATGCAAATTTTCACTTCAAAACATGTCGACAACTGTGAAGGGTCAACCCTTGCCTGATATCAACTTATTTAACATAACTTTACCTAACAGAACCTGACCTCACCTAACCTGAATTAACAGACATTTATTGAAACTAACCTAACCTAACTTAACTTCACGTAACACAATTAAACTCATTGTGTTGTCCCGTTGTGTTTGCGGTACCGTTTCATTCAGCTTCGGCTTAACCTACATAGAGGTTTAACCTATCCTAACCCAACAAAACCTGACCTAACCTAACCTAGCCAAATGAAATTCAACCACACGTGTAGCTATGTAAGCGTACGGTTCTCAGTCTTAAATGTGTGCTATATTTAATAGGTTAACTCGATCTTAACCTACAAATGAATCTAACTTATTAGAACCTAACCAAATTTTGCTTAACGCAACACAACTTAACTTAAGTGTTATCGTTGTAACACAATAAAATTCATTTGATTGCACTACAGGTGGTTAAAAATTTAGACGCATATTACTCATTTGAAGAAACTTAGAACTACGAGTAGAATTGACCCCATTTCTATTAACCTGACAATGTTTGTATCAATTAAAATGTAGAACTATAACTTAAACATGCAAATGAATAAGGGTTTTATTCAAAATTTTTTTCCCTGTGCTTTTCTTAAACCTAAGGGATATATTTATACTAACTTTCGTGTTTACATTTTATCTTGCTTTTTATCGTAATTAAATTGATTTATAGACCTACTTCAGTCTATTTTCTGCCTGCTATAACGTGTCCTTTTTTCTTCATTTGTAGGTTAAGATCGAGTTAACCTATCAAATATAGCACACATTTAAGACTGCGAACCGTACGCTTACATAGCTACACGTGTGGTTGAATTTCATTCGGCTAGGTTCGGTTAGGTCAGGTTTTGTTAGGTTAGGATAGATTAAACCTCTAAGTAGGTTGAGCCGAAACTGAATGAAACGGTATCACAAACACAACGGGACAACACAATGAGTTTAATTGTGTTACGTGAAGTTAAGTTAGGTTAGGTTTTATTAGGTTAGGATAGGTTTGACCTCTTTGCAGGTTAAGCCCAAGCTGATTCAAACGGTACCGCAAACACAACGGGACAACACAATCAGTTTAATT
>NC_046662.1:29532333-29536585 GCF_010883055.1 Belonocnema kinseyi | reverse complement strand
AATTCATTTTGAAGGTATAGCTTTGTCAAAAAGATATCTTGAAGAAATTTAACTAGCCTGAATTTTAATTAGTAAAATATTAGGGATTTTTTTATATTTTAGCAAATGTTTTCTCGGGCCCTCATCCTAAAATTTGGTTTGGTCAACCAATAAAATAAATTAGAGGCTCGTTATCAGACTCACTTTCATAGACTCATTTATAGACTCATTTATAGACTCACTTTCATTCAATCAGCCTCGAAAATTCATTTTAATTCATTTTGATTGCATAGGTTTATCAAAAAGATATCTCGAAGAAATTTAATTGGCCTGAATGTTAATTAATAAAATATTTAGGGATTTTTTTTTGTATTTCAGAAAATGCTTTCTCTGAACCTCAACCTAAAATTTGGTTTTAGCAACCAATAAAATAAACTAGAGACTCGTTGGTGATAGAATTGTATCAGAAATAAATCTAGACAAGATAATTTAGGCTAGAGTTTTTATTCCATTTTTCTAGAAATTATTCTATTTTCGAAATTCCCATCTCTGGATCTGATTTCCAAACTGACATTCAATCAGCCTCGAAAATTAATTCTAATTCAAATGATGGTATAGTTTTATCAAAAAGATATCTCGAAGAAATTTAATTTGCCTTAATTTAAATTAATGAAATATTTAGGGATTTTGAAATAAAATTTACGGAATTGGTGTCTTCGTTTCTAACGGCATAATTTGAGCTTAAACGATAACTCAATGAAATACACTAAAATAACATTTCGAGTAAATTTCAATTACACTAAAAGATTTGTATTTTCTGAAAAGACATCAATAATGTATGAATTTAATATTTAGAAATGATAAGATACATAATTATAGCAAAAATAATGAAAAAATTGGAATAAAAATTCTGGCACAAAATATCGCTTCTGCATTAACATTCAGGCAAGTTAAATTTCTTCGAGATATCTTTTTGGTACACATATACCATCAAAATGAATTAGAATTGATTTTGGAGGATGATTGAATGCCAGTTTGGAAATTAGATCCAGAGATAGCAATTTCGAAAATAAAAGAATTTCTAAAAAAAATGGAATAACAATTCTGGCCTAAAATATCTCGTCTAGATTTATTTCTGATATAATTCGATCACCGACAAGCCTCTAATTTATTTTATTGGTTGCTAAAACCAAATTTTAGTTTGAGGTTCAGAGAAAGCATTTTCTGAAATACAAAAAAAACCCTAAATATTTTATTAATTAAAATTCAGGCAAGTAAAATTCCTTCAAGATATCTTTTTGACAAAGCTATACCTTCAAAATGAATTAGAATTAATTTTCGAGGCTGATTGAATGCCAGTTTGGAAATCAGATCAAGAGATAGCATTTTTCAAAGATAGAATAATTTCTAAAAAAATTGGAATAACAATTCTGGAGTAAAATATTTTGTCTTGATTTATTTCTGATACAATTCTATCACGAACGAGTCTCTAATTTATTTTATTGGTTGGTCAAACCAAATTTTAGGATGCGGTCCAGAGAAAACATTTTCTAAAATACAAAAAAAACCCTAAATATTACATCAATTTAAATTCAGGCAAGTTAAATTGCCTCGAGATATCTTTTTGATACTCCTATATCATAAAAATGAATTAGAATGAGTTTTAAAGGCTGATCAAATGCCTGTTTGGAAATCTGATCCAGAGATAGCATTGTTCGAAAATAGAATAATTTCTAAAAAAAATGGAATAACAATTCTGTCCTAAAATATCTTGTCTAGATTTATTTCTGATACAATTCGATCACCGATAAGTCTCTAATTTATTTTTTTGGTTGCTAAAACCAAATTTTAGTTTGAGGTTCAGAGAAAGCATTTTCTGAAATACAAAAAAAATCCCTAAACATTTTATTAATTAACATTCAGACAAGTTAAATTTTTTCGAGATATCTTTTTGGCACACCTATACCATCAAAATGAATTAGAATTAGTTTTTGAGGCTGATTGAATGTCAGTTTGGAAATCAGATCCAGAGATAGCAATTTCGAAAATAGAATAATTTCTAAAAAATGGAATAACAATTTTAGCCTAACATATCTTGTCTAGATTTATTTCTGATACAATTCGATCACCAACGAGTCTCTAAATTATTTTATTGGTTGATCAAACAAAATTTTAGGATGAGATCTAGAGAAAACATTTTGTAAAATACAAAAAAATCCCTAAATATTTTATTAATTAAAAGTCCGATAAGATAAATTACCTCGAGATATTTTTTTGATACACCTATATATCAGATTGAATTAGAATTAATTTTAGGCTGCTCAATCCCCAGCCTTGGGATAAGGTTTAGAGATAATGGTTTTTCAACGGTGTTCATTGAAATGAACCAGCTGAAATGCACAAAATCCATCTGCATTTCCTGATGTGTATTTCATCTATGATCGATCTGAGAAAAAAAACAACGGAAATCAGTTATTAATTTCAGGAATAAAGTGTTACTTATTAAAATTATTAATAAGTCATGTTTGTTAAATTATTATTAAATAATTATTGTTTAAATTATTACTGCCGGCACTGTCAGTAATAATCATAAAAAACCACAAAACATTTCTTTGGCAAATAATAGACAATCGAAAGTGTAATAAACAAGCCGGGCCAATCTGTCATTATTTCGAGGTTATGTTCGGATTCACGTGTTTATCCTAATCGCTGTGAGTAAATGTAGGTAATTTCAATTTAAAGTTTACGCATGTAATATTTTATTTACTTTACTTAATACATATTCTATATATTCATAACACACCGTTTTTGCCGCAAATAAGTGTTAAACACAATTCACTCTTCGCCCATTGAGATCGCAGAATATTATTACTATTTTATAGTATTTGTCACTCAGCAGACATTCCATAATGTTATTGCCACAGAAAATAATTGACCATTTGAAGTTTCGAACGCAACCATGGAAACTATCATAAACTTGATGCGAAGATGCACAGACATGACCGAATGGTCGATCCGAATGCAACTTTAAAGGCGCGAAATATGAAAATACCCCTGTACAATCGCTTCTTCCCTACTCTTTTGCAAATCTGGTAGCATCAAGTTAGCCATATATGTAAGCCCCAGCGTGTCCACCCTGTATAGTATTTTGAGAAATATTTGCAGCAATTTATATATTTTGTTTAAAATTCATTTTTTTGTGTGAAAAATTACTCTTTTTGGTTGTAATTTTTTTGCAATTGAAGATTAAACTTTTTGACTAAAAATTTAACCAACCTAATTAAAGTTGAAATTTTTTATCTTTTATTTGAAAGTTTGTTTTGTTTTTGGATAATTTTTTTTTTTTTTTAATAAAAAATTGTCTTTTTTAGGATCCATTTCATTTTCACCCTCATCCCATCTCATGTTAAATAATGGGGTGGGGTGAAAACTTACTTTTTTTGTTAATCAGCAAAGTAGCTTAATTTTCAAACAAGTAGTTGCAATTTCAACAAAAAAATATGAGTTCTCGACGACTTGAATCGAATAAAAACGGACCAATTTTTAATAAAATAGCTGAATCCTCACTCAAAGAAGATGAATCTTCAATCAAGCAATTATTTGCATTTTTAATCAAAGGATAAGTTTTCCTTGAAGTAGTTAAATTTTCAACCTAAAAGATGAATTCTTACCAAAAGGAATTAATTTTCAAATCAAATATTTGACTTTTAAACGGAGAAGATAAATTTTCTACCAGAAAAGACGAATTTTCAACAATATAGTAAAATTCTGCACCAAAATAGATCCATTTTAATCAGAGATTCCTTCTTAAAATAAGTTTTCTTAACTGAAAATTTAACTACTTATTTCATTATTCGTAAAAAATTAATCTCTTTTAGTAAAAAATTTATGAATTTTTTTGAAAATGTTTCTTTTTCGATAGATAATTAATCTTCTATGTTGATATATTAAACTCAAAGAAAGTGTACGCTTGGATTAGGTAAAACGTTTAGTTAGAAGAGTTACACATTTAGTTACTTTATGTAAATTGTTCTCGTAAGTCAGGAATTTGGGCAAAATTGCTAAGTTGGAAAGTTTATTATTTTCGATAGATTATGTATAATTGTATTATCTTCAGATTAGAAAAAAATTTAGTTGTTATAGAAATATATTAACTTATAGTAGTCAATTTTTCGTCTGGTATCGCGAAAATGAATTTCCCTGAAATCCGTGTAATGCATTTAAAGGTCAAGTTTGTTGTTTTTATCGCGTTTCTTGATATTTCAATATAGTT
>NC_046662.1:29518398-29532233 GCF_010883055.1 Belonocnema kinseyi | reverse complement strand
TCCAGGGATCTTTCTAAATTCCTTCGTTCGTTTTCAGCCTAATGTTTGGCTATAATAAGGAATAATATCCCTGTCACAGCTCAATTTTTTTTACCGTGTAGACCATTTCAAAATTTCCCAGTGGGCACGAAATTTGGCGACGTCTTTACGACATCGTTACGACATCCTTACGACATCCTATAACCATGTCGTTTCGGTGTCTTTGCAATATCGTAAAGACATCTTCAGATCATACGACTTATTCAAGATATCGTAAAGACACCTTAACACATAGGATGTCGTAAAGTTGTCGTAAAGATATTGTAACGACGTCGTGAAGACGGCGCCAAATTTTGTTCCCACTGGGTTAGTTAAAAAGTAATTGTTTGGCTGAAGGTTTCTTTTATTTTTGGTATAAATTAATTTTTTAGCTTAACGTTTAAATATTCCTTTTGGGTCCAAAATTGGCCTTTTTTAAAGTTTCGGGTCGCAAGAAAAAACGTAGATGACATTGAATACGTTTCCTGATGATAAATTTGAAACAGTTTCATATTTAGGACTTCACATTTTTTTCTATATTCCCTTTTTTTAAATTTTCTTCTCTTTTTTCCTCCTATTTTCAAGAAATTTCCACCTTTTCTCGGTTTGCGCTTGAAAATGAACTGAATTAATAGCACCCAATATGAAAAGACAACAATATTTTGGGGTGAAAATTCTACTATTTGGATAAAAATTTAATTATTTTGTTGAAAATTAAATTATTTTGTTAAAAAGTAATTTTTTTAGATCAATATTTATCTTTTTTGTTGAAAATTGAACTGTTCCATTAAATTTTTAAAAAATCTTCTTAGTTATCTTCTTTTTGATAATAAAAATAATCTTGTCTTCTGAAAATTTAGCATTTTGATTAAAAATTCAACTATTCGGGTTAAGATTCGTCTTTTTTTGGTACAATTCATCTAGTTAAAAATTTTTTAAAAAGAATTTTGTAATTGAATTGAAGATTTAATTATTCCATTTTTTTGTTATATAAATATAATTCTTATTTGGAAATTTAACTTTTTGGTTTAAAATTCACCTTTCTTGATTGAAAATTCATCTATTTGTTTAAGGATTTAAAAATTTTGTAAATATTTGTTTTTTTTGCGTTTAATACAACTGGCTAAAAATTCGTCTTTCGTATAAAAAATTTATCTTTCATGAAATAGAAAAGTCATCTTACTTGGTTACAAATGAACTTTATTGTTCAAAATTCAAATTTAAAAAAAAAATCATTTTTTAGCTTCATTATTGATTTGTTTTTTGGTTTAATTTTTGTATTTAAAAATTTCAAGTATTTTGATTAAATTTGTAATAAATTTTGTAATACAAAAAAATTGTAATAAAAATGTGTGACAAAATTTGTAATTTTGATTAATATAAATAATAAATAAAAATCCAGCTATTCGTACCGAAATTTCGGTATTACGAGTACATTATATTCTTTGGGCATTTTCCGAACACAATACTAGAGGATTTCGAGGGTTACATTAAAAGTTATTGGGTAAAAATTATTCCTTGAACAAAATTTTATGGACGCTTATTTATTATATACCCTTATTTATTATGGACGCTTAAACAATTCAAAATGAAAATTTTTCATTTTCAAGGCAACCAGATAATTTTATTGATTATGAGAACCATCGATTATGGATGTTGTATAATCGAGGAGTACCTCACGAAGTTCGCCTTCTATCTACAAATTTTGTGCTACATAACTCCTTTTTTTAACTTCACCATTTTAAAAACTCGCCCAGTGGGCACGAAATTGGGCCCACTGGGCGTATCGCAAATATAGATAGTATATGGATTTTGATTCATTTGATAAATGGAAAAATTTCGCGAGCTGAGATATTTCATGGAGCTAACCATTGTGTTTAAAGTTTGGCGACGTCTTTACGACATCGTTACGACATATTTACGATAACTTTACGAGATCCATGTCCATGTCGTTAAGGTGTCTTTACGATATCGTAAATAAGTCGCATAATCTGACGATGTCTTTACGACATCGTAAAGACAGCGAAACGACATCGACATAGGTTGTCGTAAATATGTCGTAAAGATGTCGTAACGATGTCGTAAAGACGTCGCTAAATTTTGTGTCCAATAGGTAGGAATAAAATACACAATTTTTTTGGAGATGAGTTACTTAAAATATACCAGAGAAACATAACCAGTAAAACAGAAAATACGGGAAAAGGCCAGAAATTTTGTTGATCGGAAAATACCGGAAATTGAACGAAGTAAACTCAAACTCCTAAAGTTGTATTTATTTAGAGAGAAATTTGGGGTCTAAAATAAAAATATTAAAACTATAATCGTGTTTTGGAACCGTGTATTTCGGATGAGATATTTACAATTCTGAATTAAAAAAAAAACATTATTATAGTTCTGAAATTAAACAGGAAATTTTGTAAAAAGAATGATAATTTTGAGTTTCATCAGTGAATTTTCAGAGAGAAATTATAATTCTGAGATTCATCTGGATTCAAAAATAAAGCAAATTTTTGACTTAAAACTGTGAATTTTTAAGAAAAAGAATAATTTTGAGAAGATACAGGAAATATTCTGAAGCAATTATCGCGAAGAGAGGGGATATAGGAGAAGTGGAAGAACGAAAAAAGGAACAGGGGAAGTGGGGGTAATGAAGGTTTAGTTCACTCTAAGCGGGAGGCACACGCGTTTATACAAGGAATAAGCACGATGGCGAGCTTGCGTCGGCCAGCAGTGGGTCTCCGATGCCATTAGCCAAGTATATATCAATTTATTGTTCCAAATCAAAATTTTCGAGGTTTGGGCAATTTCTCTATCCGAAGTTAGAAGTATAGTTCCCTTGTGGAATTCCTTATTCAAGATTTGAATATTTTTTATAATATTCTGATCCAATGCAGTATTATAAAACATACTGTTTCGGAAAATTCCCTGTTCCAAGTCAAAAATATAATTATTTTGGCAAATTCCTTGTTCCAGATCAAAATAATAATTTTTTCCACAAATTTTTTATCTAATTTAGAAGGATTATAATTCTGACTGTGAATTTCTTAGAAACACGACAGTTTGCGGTTGGAACAGGAAATTTTCCGAAGCAATTATGTTATATTGGCCAGAGAAATTAAAAAAAAAAGTATAATTTACATCTAGAACAAGTAACTTTTCAGAAGAATAAAATTTTTTATTTGGAGGAGCAAATTGTTAAGACAAAATATCCCAGTGGGCACAACATTTGGCGACGTCTTTACGACATACCGTGTCCATGTCGTTTCGGTGTCTTTGCGATATCGCAAAGACATCGTCAAATCATACGATTTATTTACGATATCGTGAAGACACCTTAACGACATGGACATAGGATGTCGTAAAGTTGTCGCAATGATGTCGTACAGACGTCGCCAAATTTTGTGCCCACTGGGATAATTATGATTGGGAATTTTCTGAATCATTCTTATGGATAATTCTGGATTGTATCAAAGTTTTATAAAGAAAAAAAAATCAGATTCAAATGAGGAACAAGAATTCTAGCGGAATTGTAAATCTAATTTAGAGCATTGAATTTTCCAGAAATACGATGATTTGGAGTTGAAAGGCGAAATTTTTCGAGACAATGATGTGATTACATTTCTGCTTTAAGAAATGTCCAGAAATAATTATGTATATTATGTATCAGACTCGTAGCCATAAATTTGGTTCGGGGGGGGGGGGGGGGGGGGGGGGGGGGCTAAAAGTAGTTATAATTTTTTTTTTTTTTCATATCTATAGGAAAATTTAAAGATTCGCGGAATTTGAAGAGGGGGCGGGCCCTACAGCTAGCCATGGCCCTCCCAGTGAGCATAAAATTTGGCGACGTCTTTACGACAGGCTTGGAATAGGACATTTTTTGAGCCAATCTGATATGGCACAAGGAATTTGCTAAACAAAAAAAATTATGACTGATTCGGAAGAAAAAATGTTCAAGAATTACAATTCTGTTTTGGAACAGTGATTTTTCTGAAAAAATTACGCTTTTGACTTGGAACGGGGAATTTTCGATAATTTTTCTGATTTAGTTAAAAGGAAATTTTGGAAAAGAATGATAGTTTTCAGTTTTTTTAGGTAATTTTCCAACAACAACAAAATTTTGAGTGAAAAAAAGTACAGCTGGCTAGACTCGAACCGCGACTCCTATCATACACGAAAAAATTTATGTACGAAATAAATTTTCAAATTCTTAAAATTATAGTTTAAAATTCACCTATCGGCAAATTAAACTCCTGTTATATTTGACATCTCACATTTTGAAACTGGCTTTCCAAAAATGGAAGGATAGAAATAAAGAGTACAAGACGATTTAAAAAAATTGTAGTCACTATATTGCAATACATGATATAATACATTGACTGCCGCAACTCTCCTTATAAATTACACTTAAAAGACTAAAAATATAATCTAGTAATAGTAATAATAGTAAAAAAAGCGTTTAAATAAACGAACAGTCTTTCAAAGTACATTAATGTTATAGAACTGCGATATAAAGAGTTTCCACTTTATATATCATAATTAATCATCTTACAATGATTTTATTGGAGTTTTAACAACTCGACTTAAATTATCAACTAAAAAAAATACTGATCTATTAGGTGAACAACTAGAAATGACTCAACATATCTTGAAGGCCCTTGGTTAATAATTTTATATATAATGGCCTAAATGCAGTAACGAACATTATTCTTCTCTTCACTTTTCTTCTCATATCTCAATACTTTACCCAATGTCTCCATGGACTACCACCTTCCAAAAACGCACTAAGATTAACATTAAATATGTTACAGTGACACTTTAATTAATCACGCAATTTTAAGATCAGAGCATTCATCCAGAAAAAATTCTTAATTTAATTCAATCATCCATCTTAATAAAAAAAATACCTTCTCATTAAGATGAGAATGTAAAAATTATTTCAGGAAAGTAAATTCCTAATTTTTTTTAACCAAAACTATATTTTTAATAACGATTATATTGGAACGTGAATAAGAAATTTCTCTAGTTCATACAAAAGCGATGTCGAATATTTTTCTCTCTTTGATCTTTTATCTCAAACTTTCCTGCAAGCTTGAAATTCTCTTTAACCCCAACGGTAAATCCAGTGATGCTAACGAAATGCGACTTTGTTAACTGCGCATGTGCCGAAAAGCGCGGGTCTATTTAAAATTAGAAAGTATAAACTTGTAATATTAGATTAATAATAAATTATTTTAAGAAATTACCTATTTCTTAGATTCAATTTAATTAATTTTTTTAAAGTTAAAATTTGTTTTAAATTTTCATATTTATTATTATTATTATTATTATTATTATTATTATTATTATTGATAGTATTTATTGATTTCAAATAGACCCGCGCCTTTCGGTACGTGCGCAGTTGAAAAAGTCGCGATCCGTTATCATCGTTTAGTAAATCACAACCTCGATTAAATGAATTCTGTAATACACGAGTTCGAGGTACAAAACTGTACAAAACCTTTCGCCGACTTTTTTTCTGTGAAGAAACCCTATCGATTAAGGTCTAATATTTGTGCAGAAACATTCTAAATATTATTTCTTTTTTATGTGGACGCGAACTTTCAGCAAATTTGTTTCTATTTTATTTTTTAAAAATTAAAAAGCGCAATTTCACAGAGTAATTCTAGTGATTGTATTCCAAGTCACATTGTCGGGAATAAAAAAAAAATCATTTAAAATTTTGACAGAGACAGCATTAATTATCTGGATAAAAAAATATATATTGTTTCCATGGAACTCCGAATTCACAACGTCTTGTTAATTTAAATTGAATTATTTTTTATGCGTTACTACAAAATCTTATTTTAGGATTAAGAAATTGCTTTGTATGCATTTCCCAACAATTATTGATTATAAATATTAGATTTAAATGTTTATACAATTCAAAATCAGTGCGCCAACAGTAACCAATCCTGGAGTACCGGCGTGACGCAAGCGCAGTTCAAAAAATTCACAAAATTGGCAGAAAACCATCTCTATTGGGAATGGCGGTATACCATTTCACACCTGGTGCCGAAAATCGGAACTAGAAAGAGTGGGTACAATTTTAAAGATGTACTTCAGTAATTGCATAAAAATGTTTTTACGATTGTTTTTGAAGTATAAAACAATAATTGAATACTAAAAAAAATCTTCATCAACAAATAGTTTTAGATAGAATTTCCATCTTATATAGTGCAAAAAAAGCATTTTTTTGTCACATAGGTTTGAAAAAACAATGATTTTACATACGAATTCTAATCTAACTTTTCTCCAGATTTTAAAATAGTAAATATTTAATATATAAATTAATAAAAAATTACTTTGAGTTAATTCTTGCTTCAAATTAAGTCCATTCAAGATACTTATTTTTGTTATCCAATCAATACTTTAAATTGTGCCAAAGAAACGTGACGTCACATGAACAAAATTTCTGCCGTAAGTGGGTTGTTTGTGGACGTCTGATAGGTGAAAAACCTTTTTTTGGTGCGTTTGATGTCAATTTTAAAGGAAAAATGAAACAAGTATCGCTGAAATTTGCCATATTTTCCAGTAAAGCCAAAGATGAAACTTTTATCAAAGTAAATGCATTTTTTATGAAAACTTCAAATATGAGAGATAAATCTTATTAAATAAGAGAATCAGGTCTTATTTTGATTGTGCATGTAATTTGACAAAATATGTCGTATATAAGCATGAAATTTTGAAATACAGAAATTTTATAAACTGTAAGACTAACCTTAAACTATTATTTCCTTGCGAAAAATAGTTTCTTTTTTTTACAATAAGAAATTCTTAACTTTTAGGTTAGGTTGCACTTTATGACAACCCGAATATAGAAACACGATTATCGGAAACTAATTTTGTCGAAATAGTTAATTACATTTCTCATAGATTTTAGGAACCGACCTGTTTTTACTATAAATTTCTATAATACATCACTTTCTTAGATTCAGAAAATTTACGAAAATGGACTTCTTGGTCTTTGCAGCATAGTAAGCCCCAGGAATAAATTTGATCTTTAAATTGGACAAAAACGCTGTAGCATGTTTATCTGACGAAAGATCAAATTTATCCGACGCAAATATTTATGTTTCATATGTGATATGTCAAACGGCTGCGTCTAGGTTCACCGAAAGAAATTTCGTCCATAAATTTGAAAATCCTCGCGGTATTTATTTTATAAATTGTATCACATTATGTAAATGATCTTTAACAAAAAAAATCATTTACCTACACTTACAGAATACATAGGCTGCAATTTGGTTAGTTTATGCTTTATAGTGATTGGTCTGTTAACAAGTGTCAGTCTTCACCAGGGTCGACAGAAACTAAAGGTTTGTTGAGTGCTGCCATGTCTACGGATTTTTCTTCCAATCTGAAGAAACTTTGCCAAAGCTCAGATTATTGATGAATGAAGAGATTTGATCGAAACCTGATTTGTTTTTTAAAGTTTCCCAAAGTAGTCTAGGGAAATTTGTCTTCCAGATCTAAAAGTAAAAACTTAGTGGGCAGTTCATATTAAAAGCTAATATAATTGAATGCAGAAACGACATATAGTACTGAACTACCTGCTACGGACGTCGGAAGTGAACTAGGGAATACTTCTTCTTCTTATACGCACCATGATCCAATAAATGTGTGGCGCTGGCTTTTTGTTGTCAATAGGCCGTGTCGAAAATTACTAACCCAGTAGAGGAAAAAAAAGGTTCGAATATTGTAGGTTTGGTGTGTCTGCAGTTTATGCTTTCATTATAAGAGGATCAAATGACCAATCACCATCCTTAAAAAAGGATAGGTCAACTTTCTTGATTTGTCCTCTCGTTCTATTCCCTATTCCACTACTAACGGCGGTCCAGTATTATCCATTGAATGAACTATGTGTTAGTGGTCAATGGCATTAAACCATTAAAAATAGGTTGAGACGCCTAAAAATCACTTTCAAGATTACATATTGGTTTCACGTATCATGATACTTGAAGTATCCCACGGGTATTCATGTGCGCATCCTGCGCACCAGCACAATCTGAAGAAATCTGAAGATTTTATTTGGTAGAAATCTGAAGATTTTATTTGGTAGAAATCTGAAGATTTTTTTCGAAATTATCTATGGATTTCTGAAGAAAATTGGGGGAAACCTGAAGATTTATATTTTGGCTATCTGGCAGCACTGCGTTTGTTCTACAAAAGTAAAGGACTGAACTTTGCTGAGGGTTCTTGTCCTCCGATCGCAGAATCGTAGACGGAAGATAGGTACCTCTACGTATAAACCAACCAAAGTGCAGCTTATGTATTCTGTAAGTGCATATGAATAATTACTTGGTTAGAATCATTTAAAGGAAGTGAGACGATTTAAAAAATGAGTACCGCGAGGATGTTCAAATTTATGAAGGAAATTTTTTCTGTGAACGTAGACGCAGCCGTTTTGACATATCACATACAGTCGATGCTCTTTACCTTGCCGCGGTTGGGACCGTAGGGGGAGTAACTTTCCTGGAGACGATGTTCTTCCACTCTCGAGTCTGATCTTGATGCGTAGTGCTTGATGAGAATTGTTCCGCTCACTACGTACGTTTCCGCGGTCGTGGTGGGGGAAGAGCTCAACCGAGTTAGAGGAAGCGGCAAGGTAAGTAGCGTCGACTGCATATCAAATAAATCTTTTCGTCAGATAACTTTTATGTTTCGTCAGATAAACGTGCTGCAGTCTTTTTACCCCATTTAAAAATAAAATTTATTCCTAGGGTTTACTGTGAGATTTTACTAGTGCACACAAACACAGACCAAAACGATTTGCAGTTCCTCTTCCTGAGAAAGAATTTTATTCCTCTAGCATTCATTTCTGAACTGAAACGCGTTTTCTTTGATGTCACTTTCTTAGTCACAGCTATTTTAATTATTCCGTTTCACTACTTTCAATACATTTAGCACGTTTTAAAGAACCGACCCACTTGGATTAGTACATTTTTTTATACCAGATGGCGTATTGCAGTTCTGCCGTTCCCATTTTGTAAGAATTGGTTGGCTCAGAGCCTCCAAATTTAAATTTCAAACGTATTCTAACAAAATTGGACTCTTAATTTTCAAACAAAATAGAAACAATTTTACTATAAAAAAGACGCGCTGACATAAAAAAGAGAATAATATTTAGAGTAGTTAGATCTAGAACTGAGATTACTCCACCTGTCGCTGATTAATCGAGGCCATGAACCGTGGACTAGCATAGCCATTACTTTGCTCAAAGAAACCATGGCGAGTATGAGACTTATTGAATAACGCGTGCAAATAACGCGTGATCATCTACGCCTGAATCGAACTCACAAAGCGTAGTTGCGAGATGAAATAATCATCAATCATCAGGACGTCCCATCGTGCGAACAAGGAAGCTCCTCAAGAGCTGGCTCTTTAATCAGCCGGATAAAAACGCAAAATGGCCCTGCCTTGTATTTCTGAATGGCAGAGCTTATGGACCACCTCCATGGCTTCTTCTGCCGGATAGACACTATGAGGTGGTGGTTCCAATTCGCCTGATGCTACCAACTCTACGAGATGTCTGAGCTGGTCCAGGGTTCCTGGTTCCACCGGCTTGATGCTCTGCTGTCTCTCGTCTACCCGTCTGCTGAATTTGGGAAGAAGTCTGTCGGCAACTTCTTTGATGACGAAGACTACACCACCCTTACTTAGGCATTGTAAGCTACGGTGAAGACTACGAGACGTTGTTCCAAAATCGATTACGACGTCTACGGGACCCTGGCAGGCGTCCATGGTGCGCTCAATAAGTTGTTTCTCGTAGAGGTCCTCGCTCCATTGTACCACGTTCACTCTGTAATCAGGATAATCACTGTTTGGTAAATAAATAACATGTGACTCTACAAGGTTTGGTAAATAAGTAAGTGGATGATAGCTAATTTCTGATTGAGGTTTGTGTTCTCAGTAGCCAGAAAAAAGAATCTATTTGAATGTGATATTTCGGATTAGGGATTAGAGAAAGAAAAAATTATTGTAAATATGGGTGAAAAAATATTTATCTCAGGACCGACTTGATCAGCTGGTCCATTCGGTACATGGCCTTAAGCACACCCTCTTTTCTCTATTCTAACTCTACTTCTGAACACTAAAAATATTAAAAATGGAGAAAGTTCATACCGTTGAAATTCTTGTGCAAGCAGAAGCCCATCATCCTTAAGAGTAGCCACAGAAATAGCAACTCTATCTTTCATGCAGTCGAAGTGATAAGCCGCAATTCTGAGAGCCCAGAGGGCAAGACCGCCAGTTCCAACAATGAGGATTTTGCAAAGACTGTTGGCTCCCCTCTCCTTCAACAAATTTTCTACATGTTCATGTGCTTCAAAGACTGTGTTCATGGCAAGAAGGGCTCCAGCTGGAAGCATGGCTGCAACGCTCAGAGGCATTGTGTCCGGAATCTTGATGAGAAATTTGAGATCATGAACCACCAGGTACTCGACGTACCCATTGGGGATGCCCTCATAATAGGGGTAGAGGATGACTCGATCTCCAACCTGGCAGCTACCATCATCTGGTACATTCGAACCCAAGGACTCGACGATTCCAGCAACTTCATATCCTGGGAAAAGAGCCGCATCTCGGACTCCGTGATGGGGCAGGATGTGGGGAAAGTCTCCCTCGAGTGAGACATCTGTGGCAAGACTGCTTCCACTTGATACGGAGGTCAGGCTGGAGAGACTTGGAGAACGTCTTGGCTGGTAGCAGGCTCCAGCGCAGACGACTCGTATCCTGGCTCCGTTTTCTGGAACATCTGGTACCGGGACATCGACGCTGAAGACGCAGTCACGCCCTGTCATACAAGGACTCTCGATTGACAGCTGGCGGCAAAGCTTGTTCATTTTCGGCTCGCTGAAAGTATAATTCATTGTTAAGAAATTGATTAAATTTTGAAAATATTCTAGTCATGATTTATATAGGTGGGAGGGGGTGGGGGCAGGTGAGATCCAAAATATTTCTTAACTTAAGATTTTTTCAAGCCAGCGAACCCTAGCGGACCGCGTGAGAATAAAGCGGTTGCACAATAGTGCTTTTTATTGTAGAGCGGAAGCTTAGGCGTCGCCATGACACTTAGTGACTTTTAAAATTCACGTAGCCTGAAAATTACCCAAATAAATGCAAATGCGATTTTTTGAGTTTGAAGATTTTTCTCTCTGAAAATTCATAAAATAAATGAAACATGGTTTGAAAAGGGTGGAAACAATGGTTTGTAATAAATACGTGAAAGTGAAAGAAATAAAAAATATTTTTTTATTCATGTTGTTATATAGCACTTTTAAAATCCGGGTGACTGCTTGACCGGAAAGGTAGGTAGTTTTTCACGAAATGCAATGAGCAAATATAAGGGTCGTTGTTTACACCCTTTATGTTTGAAAAATACTCGTCTCTGCGCGCACATGCCTTTCAAGTTAAAAAAATGCCACATACTTCTCAGTGAAAATTTGCCCTAAACTCACACGGAAGCATTTAAGCTCGAACAGAGCATTTATCATAATTTAAAGCATTTATTGTTTAAACAAATATACATCATAATTACTAAATACGTTTTTACAAAAATATTATAGAGCCCAGTGGGCACCAAATTTCAAGACGTCTTTACAACATCGCTACGATATCTTTACGACAATGTTACGACATCATATGTCCGTGTCGTTACAGTGTCTACGATATCTTAAAGTCATCGTCAGTTTATGCGACAGTTTATGTTACAGCTCAGGTAATTCCAGAATGTTAGGGAATGCCAGGAAGAACCTGCCAGAGTTAGGCAATTTTCGAAAAACTTAAGTTGAAGTTAATTTTTTTATTATGGTTAAAAGTCGCAACTATTTTGTTGAAAATTAATCTCTTTTGGTTGAGCATTCAAACTATTTGGTTGAAAATTCAACTTTTTTGGTTGAATTCAAATATTTTTGGTATAAAAATAAAATTCTTTTTGGTGAAAATATAAAATATCACGTTCTTCATTGAGAATTCATAATTTTTTCTTAAAAATTCAACTATATGGTTGGAAATGGAACTACTTTGTTAAAAATTCATTAATTTGATTGATAAATCATCATTTTAGTTGACAAACCTTTTTTTTTCTTCAAAATTTTATTATTTTTTTAAAAAAGATGCTTTGTAGTTGAAAATTAACTGTTTTAACGGAGAATGTAACTTACACATGCCTGGTTGAAAATTTATCTTTTTAAGTCGATAATCTAAATGTTTGGTTAAAAACTCCTATATTTTATCGAAAATTCGAATTTTGTGGGTGAATATTTAATATTCTTGACGATTAATTCATCTTTTTGGTTTAATATTCTTTTAAAATTCATCTTTTTGGTTTAACATTTTTTTTAAATTCAAATATTTCGTTAAAAAAGTATGTACTTTGTTAAAAATTCATCTATTTTGGTAGAAAATTGATCTTAGTGGTACAAGATTGATCGTTTTGGTTTAAAATTAGTTGTTTGTTTTTAATTTATAATTCATTTGTTACATTGAAAATGTAAGCGTTCCACTTTTTGTCGAAAATTCATATTTTTGGATAGAAACTTGTTTTTATTGAAAATTAAGTTTTTTTTATAAATTTAATTTTTCTATTTTTAGTTCAAAATTTAGCTGTTTTAGGTGGAATTTCAACTATGGTTACAAATTCATTTTTGTGGTAGAAAATTTAAATATTTTGTTGAAAAATCGTTTCTTTTTTGGTTGAAGGGTTATTCTACTAACTAAAAATTTACGCATTTTATTTTTGGTAGAAACTTCATCTCTTAAGTTCAAAATTCATGCATTTCAGTAAAAAGTAAATTTTTATTTTAGTTGAAGATTTATCATTTTAGTTGAAAATTCACTTTAATTATTACATTTTTTGTGCCAAATTTAACTTTTTTGATAGAAATGTAATCTTTTTTGTTAACAAATGTTCAATTTTCTAATTTAACTTCTATTTTTGTTTTTTATAGAAAATTTATCTTTTGGGTTTAAAATTCCACTATTTGGTCAAAAATTCATATTTTTGTTAAAAATTTATCAACATGATTAAAAAACTAATTTATTTGGTGGAAAATATTTTTCTGTTTGAAATTTACTTTTCTAATTGCAAATTGAACTATTATAATTTTTGTTTTGGTTAAAAAATCTTTTTTTCATGAAAGAAAATTATTTTGTTGAAAATTCGTTTTTTTTTCTTTTTTTGGTTGAGCATTTATTTTTCTAACATTTTTACTATTTTATTTTTGTCTTGAAAATTCAACAATGTGGCCCATAAATTAAAAAAAGGATGAAAATATATTTAAGCAATGCGTCCGCTAAGGAATAACTAAAAAACAAAAGTTAAACATTTTTTATTATAATTTTAGTGTACCTAGTGCATTATATGTAAAAAAAATTATTGTTACTTTATTTATAATTGCAACAGAATGACAAGAGATTTCAAAATTTTAGAAGAACAAAAACTTTACGCAATCTATGCATGGCCTCTTACAGAAAAGGGCCATTGTTTTTCTTGGTATAGGATTTTCTGGAGCAGATATTTTTTGATATGGTAGGAATTTCCATCTAATCTTCATCAATGACAAATCAATAATAGATTATTTTGTTTTAAAGATATTATATCTGTAAATCTATTAAGATGGTTCTTATCAAAAGACAGTTAGATTTCGAAGATAATGGACGGTTCATTAGCTTATTTTAAACAATCCCTTGTTTTGAATTTTTAACTGAAAAGGCCAGTTTCAAATTTAAAAAGTAGTCAATTCAGTTTTCAGATAAAAAAATTAATTTTCATTCAGAAA
>NC_046662.1:29481721-29518298 GCF_010883055.1 Belonocnema kinseyi | reverse complement strand
AAAAATTTGTAATAGCTGATATTTCGACCCAAAAAAATTGAATTTACATAAAAAAACAATTGACATTTTAATTTTTGTAAAAGTTAATTTTAAACAAAAAACAGTTTAATTGATACAGCAACAAAAAATCATTTTCAAGAAAATGTTTATTTTTTACCAACAAAGACAAATTTTCAGCAAAACACGAAATTTCAATCATATAGTTAAATTTTTATCCAAAACCGATGAATATTTAGCCAAAAAAGAAAAAGTTAAATTTTCGATTAAAAACATTAACTTTTAAGGAAAAAAAGAAAAACAACGACTTTTCAACAAACTAGCTAAATTTTCAACCATAGTGATAAGTTTTCAACTAAAAAACAGGATACATTTTTAACGAACAATGTGATAGTTGGTATTACAAATCGAAATTTTTTTAATTTTAATAAAAAACAGGTGGCATTTTATCAAAAAAAGATTTAATTTAAAAAATTTTAAATGGGCAAATTCAACCAAAAAACGATTTTTCGGTAAACCAGTTAAATTTTTAACTAAAAAGATCAATTTTCAACCAAACACTTAATTATTTAAATCGCAATTTTTAAAATTAATTTCCAATTTAAAAAATCAAGCAAATAATTAAATTTCAAACTAAGTTATATCAATTTTCAACAAAAAATGGAACAGGAAAATTTCGAGTTAAAAAAATGTATTTAAAATAATATAATGTAACTAAAATGACGAAACCTTAACCAAAATTATAAGGTTTCCAAACATTAGTACAAGTGTAACCAAGCAGTTGAAATTTCAATTTAAAAAAATGAATTTCAACTGGCGCAATTCAGAAAATATTGAAACCCGAAATATCTGCCCTTCCAAATGAATAAAACAATAAATAGATTCCTCTTTCAATACAGAAAACAATTTTCAATACAAAATTCTTCCAATAAACTACAAAAAAATGTTAAAAAGAGAAAACAGCTTCTTAAAATTAAAAAAAAAAAAAAAAAATGTTTTTTCTTCCAAACTCAACAAAAATAAAAAATTGCCCCCTTTCCATACTGTATTTTTTTTTAATTCTACCAGGAAAGAGTAAAATAATCTTTAAAAAAGGAAATAGCTTCTGACAATTCAAAATCAGAAAAATTAAAATTTATAAAAAAAGAAGAAAAATTTCATCCCTTCCTACCCAATAAAAATGATAAAACAAAAAAGGGCCTTTCCCAATTCAGAAAATATTGGAAACTGAAATTTCAGCCCTTACAAACTAAAAATAATTCTATTTTCAATACAGAAAACCATTTTTAATACAAAATTCTTCCAATAAACTAAAAAGAAAATTTTAAAAAGAGGCAATAAATTCTTACAGTTTAGAAAAAAAGGAACCAAAATTTCATCCCTTCCAACTCTATGAAATTGATGAAAACAAAAAAGGCGTTTACCAATTTGGAAAATATTGAGAAGCAAAATTTCCTGCCGTCCATCTCGAAAAATTTTTAATAATAAAAAATTGCTCTCTTCAAAACTAAAAATAAATAAATAAATTCCTCTTTCAATACAGAAAACAATTTTTTATTTTAAAAAACGCTTTCAATAAACTAAAAAATGTGTTAAAGAGAGTAAATAGCTTCTTACACTTTAGAAAAAAAAGAATCAAAATTTCATCCCTATGAAACTCAATGAAAATGATGAAAACAAAAAAGGGCCTTTTCCAATTCAAAATATATTGAAAATCGATATTTCCTACCTTCCAATTCAACAAAATGTTCAATATAAAAATTTCCCTCTTTCAATGCAAACATTTTTTAAAATTTTTTCAGTAAAGTCAAAAATAAGGTTGAAAAAAGGAAATAGCTTCCTTAAATTTGGAAAAAAGGAACCACATATTCATCCCTTTCAACTAAAGAACAAAGACAAAAACAGGAAAAGGGCCTTTTCCAATTTAGAAAAAATTTAAAACCAAAATTTCATCCCTTCCAACACAAAAGAAGGACTCCTAAATCCTTTCCGACTGGATAAAAGACTCAAAAGCAGAATAATACACTATTTATCAAAAACTCCCGATTTTGAAAATCTGAATATCGTCTGAAGAGAGTAGTAGATCACATAAATCTAGAACTAAAAATAAGAAATCCTTAGAACTGAATAAGAAATTAGTAGCTGGGCATGAAAATTTAAAACTGGAAACTTATCCAAAAATACTGTCACAGAACCTGGATTATCTACACTCGCAATTTAAAAATTAATTACATTTGACTGTACCCATTATAGGCCGGAATTGTTTTGTGTGCTGGTGCAGTAATAGGTGCCACTTCGACAGGCATGATGACACGAAATCCTTCACACAGAAATATATTTGAAAATCACTTTTCCGAATCAGGAATCAAAGTTTTTTTTAAACAGAGAAATGTGCGCACTTCCTTGTTTTGGAAATAAAATTCAGAAACGGAACCACACAATCTATTTGAACGAAAGCGCGTGACGTACTAACTCGTACAGAACCAGTTCCGGACTTTTTATAGTCAGCTGCGGGCCGCGGGGAGGGGGGACGAAGCACTCGGCGAACGCGTGCAACAACTGTTTTCTCCTGTCTGAGAGCACGCATGCCAGCCTACCTTGCGTCGTGATTCAACAACGAATGGTGATGATGTTGACGTTCCACATCTTGTGGATTCATAGTTTTCAAGGACTTTTTGTTAAACAATCTATTACTGTCATCAATTTTCCATAACAAAGGTATTCAATACCTTTTTTTTAAGTTGATAAATAATTGTATCTTCAAAAAAATAGATGAATTTTGAAGGAAATGGTTTAATTTTCAACCAAAAACACGAAGGGCATATCGGAAGGTTCATTTTATACCAAAAAAGACCAATTTTAGACAAAACAGTTTAATTCTTAACTAAATAAATAATTGGATGTTAATTGATTTTGGTCTACTGGTCTAAAAATAATATTTCTTGAATATTGATTTTTATTTCCAAATAAGAGAAATTTTGTGCAAATTAGATATAAAAATCATCATTTAAAAAATATTTATTTTAGAACAGTAGACAAAAAACACTCAACATCACATTATTTAATACATTTTATTTGATAAAAACTAAAAAATATATATATTTCAACTAAATAGTTGAATTTTCTATCAAATTGTTGAAGTTTCAAGAAAAAATATAAATTAAATTGAAACGTAAATTTTCTAGCAAATAGTAAGATTTGGAACCAGATAGTTCACTAGTTTCTCTCTGGTTCTATTATCAAATAAATAGATCAATTTTCTACCGAAATATTTAAATTTTCAACTTAAAAAGGCGCGTTTTTTACTAAAAAGGCGAATTTTTGAACAAAAATCAAATAGCTACATTTTAAGGTAATAAGATTAATTTTAAACAGAAAAAAAAACTAATTTTTATAAAAATAGTTTAATTTTTAATCCAAATAGACGAATTTCTAACTCACAAAAGAGACATTTTTAATAAAAAATGGAATACATTTTTAGAAGGAAAAAAATCTAAAGATATTTTAATATTTAATGAAAAACAGTTCAATCCAACTAAAAATATGAATTATCAACTAAATAAATAATTCGTTGTAAATTGCTATTTTTATATGTCTGGAACCCATATTCTATTAATATTGATTTTTATTTCTAAATAGAAATTAGAATCAATATTCAAAATGAGAGCAATTTTTTCTAAATGTAGAAATAAAAATCAATATTAAAAAAATATTGATTTTAGACCAGAAGACAAAAAACACTTGATATCAAATTATTTAATAAATTTTATATTGTCAAAAGCATAATATCAAGAAATATTTTTCCCAATTTGTTGAAGCTTCAAGACAAAAATATGAATTAAAAAAAAAATGTAAATTTTCTAACAAATTGTAGAATTTAGAAAAAGATAGTTCAATTATCAGCCAAAATTAAAATTTTTAACAAATAATAAAAATTTTAACAAAAAGGTATTACTTTCAATAAAAATAGATACATTCATCCAAAAAGACTAATATTAGACAAATTTTTTATAAGAATACCGAATTTTTATTTCAAAAAAGTTAATTTTCTACTATAATATTTAGATTTTGAACAGTTGAAAATTGTACCAGAACAGTTGAATTTTCAACAGAATAATTAAATTTTCAAACAAATAATAACAGTTTAAACCAAAAAAGATGAATTCCCAACGAGAAATACAATAGTGGATATTTCAACCAAAAAAAGGTTTAATTTTTTAATAAAAAATAGGTGAATTCATGGAAAAAGGCGAATTTTACACAAAATAGTTAAATACTCTACCAAAAATGATAAATTTTTAACTAAACAGTTGTATCTTTAACAAAAAGAAATCAACCAATAGAGATGAGTTTCCGAAGCATAAAGACAAGTTTTCAACCATAAATTCGTCCTTTTTGCTTGAAAAATCAGCAATCTGGGAAAACGATTCACTTTAAAATTAAGTTTTTTGTTAAAAATTCGTATTTTTGGTTGAAAATTGAACCATTTGGTTAAAAATTGATTTTTTTTTTATATAAAATTGATCAGTTAGTGGAAAATTAACTTTTCTGTTAAAAAATCAACCTATTTTTAGAAAATTTGTCTTTAAAAAAAGTAAATTGTTCGTTTAAAAATCAATGTATTTTTTTGAGGACTATTTTGTTGGAAATTTGTCTTTTTAGTCAAATTCAACTGTTTTTTATTCAAAATTAAAATATTTTTTGGTTGAAATGCCAAATATTACAAATCATTACATGCCTCGTTGTCAATTAATATTTTTTATTTGAAAATTCAACTAGTTGGTTAAAATTTTAACTACTTTATTATAATTTTGTTGTTGCTGCTGAAGATTCACCCTTTTAGATGAAAATTCATATCTTTAGTTTTAAAATTAACTATTTGATTGCAATTTATTTCTCTTGTTTAAAAATTAATTTTATTAATTGAAAATTTACCTTTTCCAAAACAAGCTAATCAGTCGCATTATCTAATAAATTTTAAAATGGTATTAAAGACTGAAGGGGTGTCAACAATTGGTGCTCTTACCCTGTCCATTTGTTTTTTTTTTATTTAAAGGAGAATAATAATTTTCTTCTTACATAAAAATAAGAAATATAAAATTAGGTCATGATAGTTGCGCAAAATACAACTCGCCCAGAAGGAGGAATTGCAGCATCTGACAACCCTGACCTGCCCCATTGGTTGACCTGAAAATTTGTTTGATCACGACCTGTAATTTTTGATGATACCAATTTAAAATATATTATATTATTATATTTTAATATAATCGGGAAATGAATTCCTTTTAATAAAATTATTATAAGTACCAATATTAAACTCAAATTGACATGCTTCAAAATTATAAAATTTTCAAAAAAGTCAATGAATTTTTAAATAAACAGTTAAATTTTCTAACAAATAAAGGAAGTATTTTTTTCCAATCTTAAACAAAAAATGTCAGCCAAGCAGTTAAATTTTCAAGTAAACTAATGAATCCTTAATCAATAAAAATTAATTTTTAACAAAGTATTTCAACTTTTAACCAAGTGTTTGAATTTTAAAGAAACAACAAAATTCATTCGCAACATAAAATTTTTGACAAATTTTTAACCAAATAATAGACTTTTAAAACAAATTTATTAGTTTTCAAACAAAACAAAACGCGTAGTTGAATTTTTAACCAAGTTTTTGGATTCTCCAATTTAAAAAAAAAAAACATTTTTTAAATATAGTTCAATTTTCTACCAAAATAGTTCAAATATCTAGTAAACTATCAAAATTTCAAGGTAAAATTTTTTTTTCCGACGAACCAGTCGACTTTTTAACCATAATTTTTTTTTATTCAAGTTTTTCTACTACAAATCAATTGAATTTTTAACCAAAAAGTTGAATTTTAATGCCAAAAAACGAATTTTCTTCAAAATAGTTCAATTTCCCACAAGAAAATATACATTTTTAACAAAAACGTATACTTTCAATTAAATAGTAGAATTAATAACTAAATAGTTTAATTATCAAATAAATAGTTAAATTTTCTACCAACGCATTTCATTTTTTAACAAAAAATGACAGGTTTTCGACCCAAAGGACGAATTTTTAACAAAGTTGTTCAATTTTTGACCAAGTAATTGGAATTTCAACCATAAAAGATTAGTTCTAATTGTAAAATGTTTAATATGATGTTTCGACTAAAAGAGGTTTTCATTTTAAATAAAAAGCCGCTAAATTCATCAAAAGATGTCTTTTTAAAAAAAAGTAGAGTTTTTAACTAATTTTAAAATTTTCAAATACCAAAATAAAAAAAAATGTCTACAAAACACTTTATCTTTCAATCAAAATAGTTGAGTTTTCTAGCAAACATCTCGAATTTCAAGCAAAAAAAAAGTTTCCTTACAAAAAAGATGAATTTTAACTTAATTTTTTTTTTAACTACCACACAAACTTTAATTTTCTAATAGAAAAGTTGAGTTTTCGAGCAAGCTGTTCAAATTCCAAACCGCAAAAAGTTTTCTCTACGATATAGTTGAAGATTATACCAAAATGTAGAATTTTCAAGTAAAAAAAAGAATTAATTTTCTGCAAAGCAGTTGAATTTCCATCAAGAAAGTATCAATTCTTAACAAAAAATAAATTAAAAATTAAATATAATTTAGAACCAAATAGTTCAATAATTATCAGCCAAATATGTGAATTTTTACTGAAATAGTTTAATTTTCAACTAGAAATGACGCATTTTCAAGCAAATTTTGTTAAAAATTTGTTGAAATTAATATTCTTATTTTATAAGTTATTTTTTAATCTTCTTAAAACTTTGAAACTTTTAAATATCTTCCAGATTTTTTTTGGTCTATTTTGAAAACGCTTTAAAAATTTTTAAACTATTTTATTGAAATTAATTTTGTTCAACATAAAAAATCGTTTAAAATTTTCCTAGGAATTTTAAGAAACCTTAAATCCTGTATCATAAGAAACCTTGCAAAATTCTTCAAAATACTTCAAATTTATTTCGAAATCTCTAGACATCTACATTCAGTTTAACATTTCTTGCAATTTAAAATTATTATTGAATTTTTGTTTAAACTTCTAAATATCTGTTACAATTATTCGAATTTTTCCTAAAATTAAAAAAAAAAACTCTCAGCAATTTTCGAAATTTTCATGAATGTTTTGATTTTTTAAAGTTTTTCTTTTAAAAGATGAATGGAGACTTACGTAATACAAATAAAGCTAAAAAGTTATTAAAATTTCTTGTTGTTACTATAAAAACGACATTAAATCACAACATTATTAAAAAGTTAACAAAAAAACTGTTATAAACAGTTTTTGTCACAAAATATTAAGAGTATTTTTGAGATTTAGATTTCTCTTAATCGCCTGATTTGACACAAATAACTGGAATAGTAATTCCAGTAAATTCAGGACATTAAAGGAAATTAAAATCTGAAAAAACTGAAATTTAAATATTTTGCGACAAAAACTGTTAATATAAAAATGGCTATTGTTAACTTTTGTATTATTTTTGTGATTGAATGGCATTCCTACATTAATATGAAGCAATTTTAACAGAAGGAAACCTTTTTTTTTAGCTTTAATAACACTGTTCGATAATCTTTTTTGTCAATTTTGTTTATAACAATTAATTGTATCAATGAAGCGTAAAATATTTTTTACTACAAAATGACCCTTTTTCATATTTTGACTCATAATTTTGTACATAAATAAATGAATGAGATAGAAAAGGATTAGGAGGAGGTCGAGGGAGGAGAAGAAGGAAGAGGAGGAGGAGGAGGACGAGGAGGCTCTTCAGAATTTAATGCACTTTCATTTTTTTTTAAATTGAAAATAGCACAAAAATTGAAGGGACTAGTCATTTTTGAACGGAAAAAGTTCATTGCAAATTTTTTAATGCGTTGATTCGATGAAAATGAAACAATCGTTTCAAAAATAATTAAAGGCAGTGTTGTAAAAACAGACATGTAAACTACATTTTTAAAATAACTAAAAAAGCAACAATTTTTATAGTATCTGTTACTAAAAAAAGTAACTTCGTTACAACTATCGGTTCCAAAAAAGTAACTGTAGCAACAGTAAGTTGTTACAAGAAACCAGTTATTTCTCATTATTGTATTTGGCCGATTTAAATTCATATCTTTCGAGAACCGGTATACCATGCAAATTTAATCTCAACCTTGACCTGGTCGTTATTGTGTTGTATAATCATTGCTGGGTTTATTGAACGGTCAGCTGGATATTTATGGCCTGACTTCAATTTAAAAAGGCCTCTTATATTGCTGTTCAAAAAATACGTCACGATATTTTTTTAACATTTTTTCCAGTCTTCACCTTATTCAAAATTCTCTCAACACATGGGAAAATGGGTAATTTTTCACTGAAATAGAGGAATAATAAGGTAATACATTTTTTTAAATATAATATTTAGTTTGAATTTTTAGCTAAATTAAAAAAAATTTTAATTAAAAATATTATTTTTTATCAAAATTGTTAAATTTTAAACAAAATAATTAAATGTTCAACAAAACAGTTAGATTTTTAACTAAATAGTTGAATTTCCAATCAAGGAAGATTAATTTTCTGCCAAAAGATTTGAATTTCTAAACATGAAAAATGATTTTTTAAACAGATAAATAGTAAAACTTTCAAGCAAAATAAACGGATTATTTTTTTACCAAACTGTTGTCTTGACAACCAGTAGTTAAATTTTTTGATCAAATGATTAAATGTAAACAAAACAGTCGATTTCTAAGCAAAAAAGATAAACTTCAACCATAAATAGTTACATTCTTAAACAAATAGTTGAACCTTAAAGACAATAAGACAAATTTTTTAGAAGACAGTTAAATTTTCAAACAAGAAAAATCAATTTTCAACCAAAAACTTCTCGTTCAAAAAATATGAATTTTTTATCCAGAGGGACAGTTTGCTCTTCAAAAAGACAAATTTTAAATAAAACACTTACATTTTTTTTAAATTACCTTTCAACAAAATTGTTGAATTTTAAACAAAATAATTAAATGTTCAACAAAATAGTGGGATTTTTAACTAAATAGTTTAATTTTCAATCAAAAGAGATAAATTTTAAATCTAACAGTTGCATTTACAACCAACTAGTTGATTTTTAATGCAAAGCAAAAATATTTTAAAATACAATAAAAAAAATTTTAACCAAAAAAGATCATTTTTGAACCAAATAGTTGAATTTAAAAAAAAATAATAATTTTTAGACCAAAAAGTTAAATTTTCAACCAAATATTTGAACTTTCAATTAAAAAATGATAGTTTTTAACGAAATAGTTAAATTTTAAAACAACAAATACGAATTTTCAACCAAATGCTCGAATTTCCAAGCTAAGGCGAATGTTTTAGAAGACAGTCAATTTTCAACCCAGAACTTTTTAAACAAAAAATATTAATTTTCAATCCAAAAAGACGAATTTTCAAGAAAGCAGTTAAATTATAGAACAAAAATTATGTCTTTAAAAAAAATAGTTACATTCTCAACAAAATTATGAAAGTTTAAACTACATAGTTAAATTTTTAACAAAATAGTTTCATTTTTGACTCACAAAGAATCAACAAAATAATTAAATTACAAAAATTAGTTATCTACTAAATAAAAGCATTGAAAAACTAAATATTTGAGCTTCCAAGCAAAAATAATGACTTTTGCAATAAAGAAAATAGAAAAAGTTTCAACAAAATTATAAGTAATTTTCCAATGAATAGTTTAATTTTTGACCATATTGTTAAATTTTCAAGTCAAAAAGACGAATTTTTTAGAAGACAGTGGAATTTTTAATTAGAAAAAACAAACGAATTTTCTATCCAAAAAGACGAATTTTCAACTAAACAGTTAAATAAAAAAAAATAAATTTGCAACAAAATAGTTAAATTTTAAATCAAACAAACATTATGAATCTTTAACAAAAATAAGGTTTTTTAACAAAGAAGTTCCTCTTTTAATCAGTAGTTGAATTTCCAATAAAAAAGACTAATTTTCACAATAAATATAATAGTTGATATTTCAAAAAAAGAAAAAGACTAATTTCAAATAAAAAATAGTCGATTTTAATAAAAAGTGTGAATTCTCAACAAAAATGGTAATAATTGATATTTCAAGCAAAAAGCAATTTAATTTGAAATGAAAGCTAAAAAAGATTATATTTCTTTATCCAAAAATTTTGTTTTCTTGTCAATAAACATCAAATCCCGACCAAAAGAGATGAATTTTTATAAAAAATCGAAGTTTCAACAAAAGAGTCAAATTTTCAAGCGGGGAATGTTTTTCATTCAAGACAGAAAAAAACTGAAACTAAAATGGTTAATTCTCTAGAAAATCGTTGAATTTTTAACACGATAATATGACTTTTAAAACAAAGAAATAATTTTCAACCAAATTTTTCAATTTTTAACAAAAAAAAAAAAACATTTTTCAAGAACTGAGTAAAATTTTAAAGGTAAATAGTTAAAGTTTAAACTAATAACAATCATTTTTTAACCGAAAATTTAACAGTTAAATTTGCAGTTAAAACATTCATTTTATGATAACAAAATTTTCATCAAAATAGTTCAGTTTTCAGCTAAATAAATGGATCTTCAACAAATATATAAAGTTTTGAATAAAATAGTTTAACTTTCAATAAATTAAGTGAATTTTCAATGAGGAAGAATCAATTTAAAAAAAGGCGTTTTTGAACAACCCCGTATTCAGAATTTAAAAAATGTACCTATAATGATTCAACCCAGTGTGCTATAGATATGTTAACAATGTTTAAATTTTATTATTTTAATCACTATTTAATTTCATTTTATTTTTTATTTATTTATTATTTCTTTATTATGTCTTTATTTATTTCCTTTTACAGCATTAATCTTTATTAAGCAAAAATAAAAAAGTATGAATCAGCTAGATATTAAACGAACAGCTCATTTAAACGTCATGTAAATCAAGACCAAAGGTAGGAGTTTTGCTTACACTTCGTAAATATTTTTCTGCGATGTATGATAAATCTGACACGTGTTTTTTCTTCTCAAGCGGAAATGAAGTTTACAAATAAAATTGCAAGTCCAAAAGAGACAAGACTTGGACCATTGTTTATAAGAAGCAGTCAAACAAACAAAAAATTAATTTTTTGATTGTCCCAAAGGAAACCATCAAAATTAACATTTAATTTTCTTCAATTTTTTTTGCATAATAATACTCTGATAGAGGAGAGCACTGTATTATGTTTTTCCTTTAAAAATAAAAATTTGAAAAACAGACATGAAGTTTAATTTTTGTATGCAAATTAATTAATTGGGTATTCTGAAAGTTTTCTTGAAAAAACAGACATTAAAGGAAAAAACAATAGGTCTATTATCATAACCTGTAGTAGTCGTCAGATCTTCTATGTATAGATTAGTTTAAATTTTATTATTCGGTTTAGAATTGAACAATTTTCTTAAAGAGACATCCTTTTTGGTTGCAAATTCAACTTTTTATTTTTTTATTCACTTTTTGGGTGAAAAATTCAGTTTTTTCCACAGAACATTAAACATTTGTTTAAAATTCATATTTTATTGCTGATAACTCAACTGAAATCTTTTTCGGATGAAAACTTTTCGAAAAATTTGACAATTTTTTTAAAAAGATATCCCTTTTGGTTGCAAATCCAACTGTTTTTTTAATTCAATTTTTGGACTAAAAATACAGCTCTTTTCACAGAACATTAACTCTTTGTTAAAAATTAATATTTTTTTTTCCCATAAATAAACTGAAATATTTTTGGATGAAAACTTTTCTGAAAATTATACAATTTTTAAACGTCTTTATTGGTTGCAAATTCAACTGTTTAGTTAAAAATTCGTCTTTTTGGGTTAAAAATTCAACCCTTTTCGCGGAACAATAAACTTTTGTTGATAATTCATGTTTTGTCGTTGATAATTTTGATGCTGAAATCTTTTTTTTTTTGAGAAAACCCTGTTTTACAAATTTGTCTTTTAGATTAAAAAATCCACCTGTTTTAGTAGAATTTTGTTTATTTAGTTGAAAATGTAAAAATCTGGTTAAAAAGGCATACTTTTGGGTTAAAAATTCCACTATTTAGCAGGAAATCAACTTTGTGTTTAAAATTCTTATTCTGACATTGGGAAGTGAACTGGAATCTTCTTTGGATAAAAATGTAAATATTCTTCGTAAGTTTTTTTTTTTAATTCATAGTTTTAGAAGAAATGTTATCTTCCTTGAAAAAAAATGAAAGTGCTTGATTGAAAATTGAACTCTTTTTTTTAAGTTTGTTTTATTAATTTTAAAATTCACCTCCTTTAGTGGAAAATAAACCTTTCTTGAAAAAAAGGAACTGTTTGGTTGAAAATTCAACAATTTGGTTAAGAAATCATACTTTTTTTTCAAATGTAATATTTTGGTCTTGAAAATAGAACTGAAATCTTTTCTGGATGAAAATTCAACTAATATTTTTTTCTATTTTTTTTTTATTAAAAAATTTATGTGTTTTAAAACAAGCCCATCTTTTTCTGATAACAGCGCAACTTATTGGTTAAAAATTAAACTATTTTGTTAAATATTTATACTTTTTGGTAGAAAATTCAACAGTTTTGTTGAAGTCATGTTTTTTACTTAAAAATTCTGTTATTTTTTAGAAAATTGACCTATTTCGCAAAAAATCTACTTCTCGTTTAAATTTAATATTTTGGTGTTCCAAATAGAACAAAAATTTTTTCTGGATAAAAATTTGACTATTAAAATAAATTTTTATTAAAAATTCATCTGTTTCCAACGAAACTTCATTTTTCTTGGACAAAAATGCAACTATTTGGTGGAGAATTCAATTATTTTGTTAAAGCTTCATACTTTTTTGTTGAAAAAATTCGTCTTTTTGGATTAAAAATTCAATCTTTTACGTAGGAAATTACTTCATGTTAAAAAATTAATATTTTGACCCTGAAAAGTCAATAGGAATTTTTTTAAATGAACATTCCATTTTTTCATTTTTTAAAAAATAAAAATTCATTTATTTTAAGACAAATTTCATATTTCTTGGATAAAAATGCAAACTATTTAGAATTAAATTATTTTGTTGAAAAATTCATCCTTTTGGTAAAAAAATCGTCTTTTTGGATTGAAAATTCAATTTTTTCGTAGATACTTCTTTCTTGTTAAAAAATTCATATTTTGTTCTTGAAAAGACAACTGAATATTTTTTGGGTGAAAATTCAACTATATTGTTTGTTTTGAAAACTTAAAAAAAATAAACTTCATTTATTTTAACAGAAAATTCAGCCTAATTTTTTGTTAAAAATTAATATTTTAATCTTTTAAAGTCAACTGATAATTTTTTTAAATGAAAATTAAATTTTTTTAAACAATGATTTTTTAAATAAAAATTGATCTGTTTTAAGAAAAATTTCACTTTTGTTTAAATTTAATATTTTTGTGTTGAAAATAGAACTGAAATCTTTTCTGGGTGAAAATATAACTTTTTTTTTAATTTGTTGTTTTTTTCTTAATTGAAAATTCATCCGTTTTTAGAGAAATTTGATCTTTCTTGGATTAAAATTAAACTATTTGATTAAAAATTAAACTATTTTGTCAAAAAGTAATATTTTTTGTATGAAAATTGTACTGTCTTGCTGAAAATTGATCTATTTGGTAGAAAATTACTTTTTGCTTAAAACTTCTATTTTAGCGTTGAGAAATGAACTGAAATCTTTTCTGGGTGAAAGTTCAAATTAAAAAAAAAATCGTTTAATATCAGAAATTCCTCTGTTTTAGTACAAATTTCATCTTTTTTGGATGAAAATGCGACTATTTGGTAGAGAATTCCACTATTTTGTAAATATTCATTCATTTTGGTTAAAAATTCGTCTTTTTGGATTGAAAATTCAATTTTTTTCATGGAAACTCATTTTTTGTTTAAAAAGCTCATATTTTGACCCTGAAAAGTTACGTGGAATCTTTTTTAATGAAAATTGAACTATTTTTTTATTTTTAGTGAGTTTTTTCTTTTTAATTCAAATTCATCTGTTTTAAGACAAATTTAATCTTTCTTGGATAAAAATGCACCTATTTGATCAAGAATTCAACAAATTTGTAAAAGTCGTCTTATATTGTTAAAAATTCGTCTTTTTGGATCGAAAATTAAATTTTTTCGAAGAAACTTATTTCTTGTTTAAAAATTCATATTTTGATCGTGACATGGCCACTGAAATTTTTTAAAACAGAATATTGAACTATTTTATTCAATTTATCTTTTTGATTTAAAAACTGATCTGTTATAGTAGAAATTTGTTTAATTTTATCAAAATGCAATTTTTTGGTTAAAAATTCGTCTTCTTTGATTGAATATTCAATTATTTTGTTAGAAAAAGATGATTGAATCAGTTTGTTAAGAAATCATTTTTTAAAGATTTATATTTTTAGTTGAAAATTCATCTCTTTAGTTAAAAGTTTTTCCTTTTTTTGAAAATTAATATTTTTTACTTGAAAATCCAATTATTTGGGTAAATGTTGAATTACATTGTTAAACATTTATATTTGTGATTGAAGGATTATGTTTTTGGATGTAAATTTAACAGTTTAGTGGAAAAGCCTTTTTCGTTTAGTTAAAAATTAATTTTTTGACTGCAAATTTTTGTAAAAAAAAAATAATTTTCTTGGTTTGAAATTTCATTTTTGTTGAGCAAAAATGCATCAGTTTGTTGTGAAATTATTTTTTTGGTCTCATCATATTTTTGGTTTGAAAATTCAATTTCTGTAGAGAAAATTCCTCTTTTGGCTTAAAGGTTTAAAAATGTGGGTAAAATTTTATTCATTGCCAAAGTGAAAAATCATTATTTGTTGAAAATTCGTCTTTTTGGTTAAACATTTTTTTTGTATGAATTTCATCTTTTTTGATTGAAATATAAACTTTGGCACTTTTTTTGAAAATTTATCTTTTCAGGTTTAAAATTCAACCATGATGTTAAAAATAAAATTATTTTGTTGAAAATTTAAGTACTTTGTTAAAAACCCATATTCTATAGTAAAAGAGACATATTTTGATTTAAAATAAATTAATGAATTTGAAAATTTTAATTTTGTATTTGATCATCAAGGAAAATGAAAAATTATTCAAGGAAAAATCAGGGAAATTTGAAAAATTATGGAAACTAAAAATTATGTACAGTAAGAGGGGGTTGGGGTAGAATAATTCTCTTATGGTTTGTTACGCAATTTAAATACAGCCCCTAACGTCATTTTTTTTCTTCGGATTTACTGCGTAATTTTTTGTTGGCACTGTAAATTTAATTTTGTATTCGTATCTATTTGCCTCGGGGATTCCCAGAAACTTGTTCAAATAAATCACAAATTTAAAAACACGCTTTAAAGGTGTATAATTGTTTATAATTTAAATAGATAGATAAGAGACAAATTCTGGGGATACACCACGCAGTCTGTGGTTTTCTCAAGTCTGTTTCTGTAATGTTACATAATCCTTGGCAACGGTAAATTCCACTGTATTCTTTTAGCACTCAGATAAAACGGGAATTCCGTGATTCATTCAAAAACAAACTCAATTGTAAAATATAAATAACCCTAAATCTTTGTAAATATATCAAGTCAGAATGTTTACTGTGAAAGTTTTCCTCGTTCGTGAGATTGTTATTCTTTAGCAATAAATATGTATGTAAGATCCCAGGTGAAAAAGATAAATATAATTGATATACATATAGCCAACAAAACACTAATACTTTTTATTTTTTTTTTATATAGAAAAGTTCATAAAACACATGAAAAATATAATTGTCTTCTCCACTATTCTCGGTGATATTTTTGAAAAATTTTCCAAAAATCGTTTTTGTGTAGACTGACCCGCCCCATTCAATTTTAGAGCAAAATGTTCCACATCAAAATTAAACTAGAGGAAATATGAAAAATTTGAAGACAAAAAAAACCTTTCTATCTTCAATATATTCCGAGTTATGGTCCTCCAAAGAACCCGGATTCTTTTGAAAAAAGAGGCAAACAAACCCAATTCTGAAGTTTTTTGTTATAATTCGAAACCTGTTAATTTGAAGAAAAAAAAATATTCTGAACTTCTTTTAGACACAATTTCGAGTAATTCTTTTAAAAAATAGATTATTATCAATAAGTCGTAAGTTATGGCCTGACAAACTTGAACACTTTTGACCTATTTTTCAGGGCTACTTACTCGTGTTCAGTTTTTTCAAAATACTTTGCTTCTGGGTAAAGCTACGTGAGTGGTGCAAAAAAAAGTTGTAGGGCAGGAAATTGTGTGTAAATCTAAAAAAAATATAAACTTCTAGTCTTCATAGATCAAGAGTTATGACTTTTCAAAAAAAAAAAAATTTTCTTGCTATTTTGAACTATTTGTAGCCCAAAAAGTTGTTTCAAAACTGCTCATTTCTTACATATCCTACAGAAAAACGTTACGAAAATAAATTATAGAGGACTACATTCTGCGTAAAATAAAAATAAAAAAATATAATTCTGCTCACATAGGTCACGAGTTATGACCATGAAAGTTTGACCATTTCCATTGGGAAGGCTCTGTATGTACTAGAAAATGTACTGCGACCTATTTGAGCATTTTGGTGGCATACATGCATTTGTAGTTTATTATAATTTCAATTTTTTCTCCTTTTTAGTTAAAAAACAATTAATTGTTTAAATAATACGCTCCACTCTATCAATTATGTACATATTTAATGTACTTACTTTTTTGAAAATCACTTCCAGAATATCTGTTGTCGAAATTAAATGAAAAAAGCAACAAATTAACTGGTTTTACATTGTTTACTTATTCTTTATCAAAAAAGTTATTAAAAGGATTACTTTTATAACATTGTATTATTTTATTTTAAGAGTTCCAAAAATTAATAAACTAATCATCGCGAAGAAACAGAGTACCAAAAGATAGTATACATCTAAGAATATCGCAGAACATTTTCCAGTCTATACAGAGCCTTCCGAATTGAAAGGGTCAAAGTTTCATGATTATAACTCATGACCTATGTGAGATAAAATATTTTTATTTTTTTTATATTACGCATAATTTAGTCCTCCACAATTTTTTTTCTCAGTGCTTTTTTGTAGGAGATGTAAGAAACGAACAGTTTTGAAAAAAAATTTTGAGCTGCAAATAGCTCAAAATAACAACAGAAAAAATGTTTTTTTAGGAGTCATAACTCTTGATCCATGAACACTGGAAGTTTTTTTTTTAGATTCACGCTCAATTTCCTACCTTACAAATTTTTTTCTTATACCACTCACGTAGCTTCACCGAGAAGCGAAGCATTTTGAAGAAACTGAACACGAGTTATTTGCCCTAAAAAACAGGTAAAAAGTGTTAAACTTCGTGAGACCATAACTTATGACCTATCGGGGCTAGGTCATTGAATTTTTTTTAGAATTACTCGAAATTACGTCTACTTTAATTGAAGTTTTGAACATTTTTTTGTCAAATTAACAGGTTCCAAAGCACAAATACAATATTAAGAATTGAGTTTTTTTCGCTTCTTTTTTAAAAAAATTCGGGTTTTTTTGGAGGAGCATAACTCGGCACCTATTGAAGATAGGAGATTTTTTCTGCCTTCAAATATTCCAAAATTTCCTCTAGTTTAATTTTTGTGGAGAACATTCTTCTCTAAAATTGAATAGGGCGGGTCAGTATACGCAAACACGATTTTTGAATTTTTTTTCAAAAATATCTCCGGGTTGCACGGGTGTAATTTCTAGAAAACTTGGAATTTCAATAAGGACCCGTTAATAATAATACGCATATTATCTTATGAACAGAAATTTCGTTTTTTCCTCATTTCATAAATTTTTCATGTATATTTCTATCAGAAACTGTTCCAGTTACAACACCTTATCGCTATTAAAATACTATTATCACTCTTAATACTTCGTAAAAGCGTTCATTTACAGTTCCAGCACGCGTGGCTAATACACAAATAGAATGAACAAAGTCAGTCTGAAGTTTCAGAAAAAATATCCAAGATGCCGGATGGCAGTGCTTTATTCAGGGCAACGTCCGCACTTTCAGAACAAAGAGATCTTTGTCAACGAAACCAAAAAATTGGTAAAAATTGAAGTATGTGAAATTCGAGAAAATGAAACTGCTCGCTATGATCAAATATGTGGGTGAAACGCTTACTATTTTTTTAATGTGCAGAATTTCAAAAAATAAAACCGAATATTAAGCAACCAAATTTGGTCACTCACCACAAAATTTCCCTATTGCAATTTGAAAAAAAAAAGTTTTTTCTAAAAAAGAAAAGAATTCTTTTTTTTGACACAAATTAATCCTCAAGTGCTAGAATCTCGAAATTTTCCTTTCCACCTGAAACGGGTCCAGCAGACCCGAGCAATCTTCAAACCAAAATATCTCCGGTTTAAATACATTTAGCTCCATATTTTTTACATTGTAGCCCAGTCTCATAAAAATATATATTGTGAAAATAGATATGAAAATTAATTGCGTATTACAAGTATTTTGAAAAAAAATAAGACCAATTTTTGGAAAAAAACACTGTTAAAAAAAATCCGGGTCCCTGGGACCCGTTTTAGCACTTGAGGGTTAAAAAGAGAAAAGAAAAATGAGAAGTCAACCAACTAAACCACCTTCCTTCCCTTTTTTAGTTCTTTTGTCTTTTTTCTTTTTACTATTATCAAATCATAATCTTAAATTTTATTTTAAGCTCATTTAAATTTCTTAAATTTTTATAATTTTTTAATGTTGCAGAAACATGCCCAGGGGAAAAATATTCGTTGTCTATCAAAACCAGAAGATTAAAATCAATAACAAAAATTAACTAAAATAAAGAATTGTATTTTTATTATTTGACAGCTTTACACCTTACGAACTGGATATTTTCCGGTTTCATAAATGGTGTGCAACTTCAGACAATCGCTATAAATAAATTTTCAAAATTATCACTGATGCAAAGAAAAGTTTCAACATTTCTTTTCTTAAATTTCTTATTATTTTAGAATAATAATGTTGCATTAGGGATTTTCCATAAATTAAGTTAACAATTGGAGGGGGAGGGGGTAACATCAAAACTACGATTGGTAACAGTAAAGTTCAATAATAATTTAACAAGTTTGAAAATTAATTTTATATTCCTCTAGCTCTTTTCTTTTTTTAAAGAATATTTCTTTTTCCCTGTATTCAAGAAATGTTCCCTTTTTCTTAAATTTTTGTTTTGATTAAAAATAATACTTGGTTTAAAATTTAATTATTTTGTTGAAAATACATCTATTTTGTTCAACAATAATTTTTTTGGTCCAAAATTGTTAAAATTGGTTAAAAGTTGAAGTACTTTGTGAAATATTTATCTTTTTGGTTGGAGATTCATCTCTGTAGTAGAAAATTGTACTGTTTTGTTAGAAATTCATTTTTTTTTTGTTGAAAATTAACTTTTATTACATTATGTTTATTAACTTTTTTATTTAAATATTTTATTAAAAATATTTTTCTTTTTAGTTGAAAATTCATGTATTTCGTTTTCGATTCAACTATTTTGCTGAAAAATTCCCTACTTTGGTTGAATTTAACCTTTTCTTATAAAATATTTTTTTAGAATTTATCTTTGCAAGATGAAAATTCAACTGCTTTCCAAAAAAATATTCTTTTTGGCTTGCAAGGTCAACAATTTCGTATAAAATGAAACCACATAGTTAAAAATGAACTTTTTTGTTAAACATTTTTTTTTTAGGGTTGAAAATACAACTCTTTTGAAGAAAAAACTTTTCAGCTAAATTCAACTTTTTTTGTTCAATTCAACTACGTTATATTTTTCTTCTTTGTTAATAATTAATATTTTAAACTAAAAATGCAACTATCTAATGTTTGGATAAAAACTTATCTTTTTTAGTTGGAAATTCAACTACTTATTTGAAAAATGAACCAATTGTTAGGAAATTAACTTTTTTGTTGAAAATTCCGGATTTTTTTTTTAATTTGTCTTTCAGGATAGAATATTAATTTTCTTTTTTGAAAATTCATCTTCTTGCCTGTAGATTCTTTTTTTTTATTTGGAAATTTAACAATTTGCTTGAACATTCAATTACTTTGGATGAAAATTCAAATATTAGGTACAAATTTAAACCATTTATTTTCAAATTTACTACTTGGCAGAAAATTGAAATGTTTTGTGGAAAAATCATGTATTTTGTTGGAAATTTGTCTTTTTTGGTGGAAAATTAATCTTATGTGCAATTAATCTTATGCTGTAGATTCAACTATTTTGTTCCAATTTGTATTTTTTGGTGCTTGTTAAGTGTTATAGAAAATTCAATTTTTTTAAAATTATTCATTCTCGTTGAAAATTCAGCTTGGCCCCCTAAAAATTCAAATATTTGTGTTGATTCATCTTTCTAGTTCGAAAATTGAACTTTTAGTTGAAAATTCTTTTGGATTGAAAAATAATCTTTCATGGTAGAATATCCATCTTTCTTGTTGGAAAATTCATCTTTCTTTCTTTTGGATTTAAAATTGAAATCACGTTTTCTTGAAATAAGAAATACTAAATCATTCTTTAAGAATTCAATTTTTTCTTTGTGAATTGAACTATTGTTTAAAACCACAATTATTTTATTAAAATTTTTATTATTTTCTTGAAAATTCAAATTTTTTTTGTTGTCAAAAAAACACAAAAATATTCCAAAATGGCTTAAGTAGTTTATAGATGACCCCTTAGTAAAATGATATAATCAGGAAGCAAAATATCACAGTTAAAAGTCTTGTCAAAGAGGCCAACTCAACAATCTATTTTTATTGCCGTGAGTCATATGCAGTAGCATGAAATAGTGTAGCAATTGTAAGAAATTTTCCCTGGTGCATAAAATATAATAATAATAATTCAAAATTTGAATTATTTATTTTTTTAAACGAAATAGTATAAAAAAAATAGTGAATAAGAAATAATTAGAAAAAAAAGAGAGAGAAATGCGGTCGTGTTTGTTGTACCTGCTCAGCTGTGTCGTGGACGACCGGAGTCGCGCAGTAAATGGGAGTAAACGAAAACGGAAGGGAAGGGGTGGGCCGGTCGATGCTATGAAACGTATAGCACAGCACGAGGTAATCACGTGCACATCAGCAGGCATCCGCGTGCACCGCGCTCTTTCACGTGAATAGCGATCTGACAATACCTACATAGGGCTCAAACTTTAAAAGCGATTTCAACCCGGATTTCAATCTATTCGGAAATTCCGAAATTATTCATTCGCGTATTCTGTATTATTTTGATGAAAATTCAACTATTTAAACAAATTCTTTTTCAATAAAAATCCATCTCTTTTTAAAGAAAGGTTTCATGTTTTTTGATAAAAATGCAACTATTCGGTATAGAACATTTAACAATTTTATTAGAAAGTTATCCTTTGGACTAAAATCTGTTCTGGAAAAAAGTTCCAACTAAAAAACAAATTTGTCGTTTTTTATTTTAAATTCCTTTGTTTTAGTACAAATTTCATCTTTCTTGGATAAAAATAAAACTATTTGGTAAAGAATTCAACGATTTTGCTCAAGGTTCTTTCTTTTTGGTTAAAAATCCATTTTTCAAAATTAAAAATTCAACTTCTTTCATAAAAACTTATTTCTTGTTTGAAAATTCATATTTTCATCATCAAAAGTCAACTGAAATCTTTTTTAACACAAAATCAAACTATTTTACAGAAAATTTATGTTTTTATAAAAAAAAATCATCTGCTTTAGTAGAAATTTTTTCTTTTTTCATGAAAATTCAACTTTTTGGTTAAAAATTCTTCTTTGCTTGAATATTTAACTATTTTTTTAGAAAGATTTGGTTGAACCAATTTGTTAAGAAATAATTTTTTTAAGATTCATACTTTTAGTTGAAAATTCACCTCCTTATTTCAAAATGTAATCACTTTGTTGAAAATTAATATATTTCAAATGAAAATTCAACTATGTTTTTGGGTTTTTTTTTTTTTATAAAAAATGTATCTGTTTTAAGAGAAATTTAATCTTTTTTGATAAAAATGCAACTATTGGGTATCGAATATTTAACAATTTTATTAAAAATTCAACCTTTTTTTTTTGAAAATTCTGCTGTTTTGTTCAAAATTTACTCTTTGTTTAAACTTTATATTATGGTGTTGAAAAATGAACTAGAATCTGTTCTGGAAAAAATTGAAAACTAATAGAAAATTTATTGATTTCAAATCGTAGATTTCAAATTCTTTATGTCTTACGGTCCAATCGTAAATCGAAAAAATAAATATGAGTCAAAAAAACATGTTCTTCGAAACTCAAATATTTATTTAATAGAAAAAACTCCTTTCAAAACTTCCTGACGTTTCAGTCCGTCCTAACCTACGTCAATTTTGTTTTTCTCGTACAATTTTTTTAAAAAATGTAGGGTAATCGATTGAAGTCTCAAAAATTTTTTTGAGACTTCAAAAAAAATGACTAAATTTTAATTAATTTCTTTAAACTATTGACTCAAATGTTCCTTTTTTTATTTGACTGAAAATTGATCTGTTTGACTATTTAAACTACCATCAACTCAGGTTTAAGAACCTTTGAAGAAGGTACGCATGTGTACCGGAATGTCAGGAAGTTTTGAAAGGAGTTTTTTCTATTAAATAAATATTTGAGTTTCGAAGAACATGTTTTTTTGACTCATATTTATTTTTTCGATTTACGATTGGACCGTAAGACATAAAGAATTTGAAATCTACGATTTGAAATCAATAAATATCAACGGTCGAAGAAAGGATTGATTTGTTTCATCAAATCATTTTACAATAATAGAAAATTTGTCGTTTTTTATTCCAGATTCCTCTGTTTTAGTACAAATCTCATCTTTCTTAGATACTAATAAAGCTACATGGCAAAGCATTCAACTATTATGTTTAAGATTGATCTTTTTTGGTTAAAAATTCATCTTTTTAAATTGAAAATTCAATTTTTTTCGTGAAAACTTATTTCATGATTAAAAATTCCTATTTTCATCGTGAAAAGTCAACCGTTTCGTTGAAAAATCAACCATTTTTTTTAAATCATACTTTTTAGATGACAATTCTCCTGTTTTGTTAGAAATGTACTCTTTGTTTAAAATTTATATTATGCTATTGAAAAATGAACTAAAATCTTTTCTGGATGAAATTTTTAATAATTTTTTTTAAATTAAAAATTCTTCTGTTTCAGTAAAAATTTCATCTTTCTTGGTTGAAAAAATGCGTCTTTTTGATTTTAAAATTCAATTTTTTTCGTAAAAACTTATTTTTTGTTTAAAAAATTCATATTTTAATGCTGGAAAGTTACTGAAATCTTTTTTAAAAGTAAGTTAATCTATTTTATTGAAAATTTCTGTTTTCGATTTTAAAAAATCATCTGTTTTAGTAGAAATTTTCTTTTTTTTTATGGAAATGCCACTTTTTGGTCAAAAATTCTTATTCTTTGCTTAAGTATTCAAATATTTTATTAGTAAGATTTGGTTGAATCATTTTGTTAAGAATTTGTTTTGTTTTGTTTTGAAAATTTATATTTATAATTGAAAATTAATCTCTTTGGTTAAAAGTTCAATAATTTTTTTTAATTAATCCTTTTTATTTTAAAACCCAACTACTTGCGTAACAGTTAAATTAGATTGTTAAAAATTTAATTTTTTTATTCAAGGCTTACGCCTTTATTTGAAAATTTAACTATTCAGTACAAAAGCCTTTTTTTATTTTAAAATTGACTTTTGAACTGAAAATGTAACTTTTACATTTATTTTAAGATTGATCTTTTTTATTTAAAAATTCTCCTTGTTTTGGTAAAAAAAATAATTTTCTTGATTTGAAATTTCATTGGGGGGGGGGGGGGGGGGGGGGGGTGCATCTGTTTCGTGAAAAATTAATTTTTTCCTGAATCCATATTTTCTGTTTGAACATTCAATTTTTCTAGAGAAAATTCGTTTGTTGGCTTAAAGGTTTAAAAAAAGTTTTAAAAAATTTAGTTTCAAATTCAAATATTATGTTAAAAATTTAATTATTTGGTTGCAAATTGAACTATATAATTAAAAATCCAAAAAAACATTCCATGTTCAAATTATTACAAGATTAAAATTCTGGTACTTGAATGTTAATGATGCATACTCAGTACTATAAGAATATAATTATGAATTTTAGTTGTAAAAAAGAATTAAAAAAAAAAAATTAAATAGTAAAATCCACAGCAATAATTCACAAGACAGAAATTGTTTTGCTGAAAATTCATCTTTATGGACAGAAAATTAATTTTAATTTTTAAATTTATCTTTTTGGTTGTGGATTCTACTATTTAGTATTTTTTGTATTAAAAATTAATTTTTACAACAAAAAATGTAAATATTTCATTTTTGGTTGAAAACGTATATTTTTCAGTTGAAAATTCAACTATTTAGCTTTTGATTTAATTTCTTTTTTTTTTGAAAATTCTTCTTTGTAGGTAGAAAATTAATATATTTTTTTGAGAACACATTTTTTGGCTGTAAATTTAACTCTGATGAAAATTCGTATTTTTGTTGTAACTTAATTTTGAAACTGATAATTTTAAGTATTGTATTTTTTATAGAAAACTCATCTTTTCTGGCTGAAAATTCAACTACTTTCTTTGAAATTTAATTATTTTTATAGAAAATTCAACTAAAAAACATAAGTTTTCAACAAAAAATGGAATAATTACATGTTTAGTTATAAAAACCAATTTTGCACAACAAAAAAAGCAAAAGAATTTTCGTTCAGTTAAAATAAGCTGAGAAGACACATTTTTAAGAAAATTGTGGAATCCACAGCCAAAAAGAGGAAAATAAACCATTAATTTTCTACTGAAAAAGAGGAATTTGAAACAAAATAGATACATTTTCCACAAAACAGTAGAATTTTTCACCCGACACCAAAGAGTTGAAATCGTTTTCTACCAAAATATTTAAATTTATAACTACAAAAATAGCGCGCGTGCTCATTACATAAGTTTCTTTATTAAAACGAGAAAATTCCGGTAAATTCAATTTTAATGAAACTGTCTTTTTTTATTTACTTACAATTCTTTAAAATTAGCATATCGTCGGGAAATTTGTTCGTATCCACACGAAAAATGCCTACATTGTTTAAAAGTGTTATTTAGACATATACCTTAACTTTAACGATTTGAAAGTTAAAATTCTTCAATTTTAAAGATTTACAATTTAAAATTCTTTAATTTTCAATCTTTTCATTTTAAAGGTATGCACTTTGGATTTTTTTGGTGAATATTGCGATTTTGAAGTTTTACCATTAAAAATTCTTTACATTAAACGATTTTTAATTTAAAATTCTTCAATTTTAAATATTTTAATTTTGAAGGTAAGTACTTTGGAACATTTTTTTTAATGTTTCAATTTTGAAGGTTTACAATTAAAAATTCATTCATTTTAACGAATTGTAACTTAAAATTCTTCAATTCTCAATATTTTTAACATTTTGTTAGAATGTTTGAATTTTGATGATTTACTATTAAAAATTCTTTAACTTCAACAATTTGTGATTTTAAATTCTTAAATTTTAAATATTTTCATTTTAAAGGTGTGTGATTTGGAAAATTTTGTTGGAATGTCTTAATTGAAAATTCTATGAATTTAACGATATGTAATTTAAAATTACAGAATTTTGAGTTGGAAAAATAATTCCAATAAAATATAAACAACGAATTAAATAAAATTCTATTGAAGTTAGATAATTCGATGGAATTCACACAGAATCAATATTAATTAAAAAATTTTGGGTTAACTTAAAGTAATTCAAATGAATGGAACAAAATTGTTAAAATCCAAGAAAACAAAATTTCATCCAATTCAGTAGATTTCAAGGAAATATAAAAGAATGAAGGCTGAATTGATTATAGTTAAAAGGCATTAAAAAAATTATTCATGAAAAATCAGATTTTTTCAGGTCAAATTTATTAACTTTAGAAATGTGGGATTAAAAAAAAATTCTTGTTCTATTTGGAAAATATAATAATCTGAATATATCGGTTTGGAACCGACGACAAAAATTTCTAATACTCAAAATAATTAAAAGGAATTAAAAAGAATTTAAACGAATACAAAATAATTAAAGAAAATACAGAGATATGAATAGAACTACAAATAGACCAAAATTCCATAGTGGTTTCTAAGCCTCTAAGGTTAATGTGAAGTGACTGTGTAACACAAAAAAGGTTTTTAACCTTTTCAGGTGGATAAATTAACTTGATTAACTGTAGGTCACTTGGCCATGAAAAATCTATTTACCATAGGTGTGGTAGAATACGTATCTCGTGTTATCACTTTTTCAGATATCTATGTAATTAAGAATCATTTTTTAAATTAGGTACAGAAGGTCAAACAATTTCTCTAACATGTATCACTCAGAAAAAAACTTTTTTTTAGAAAAAGGAACTGTTTTCTTGGATATACATGAAAGCTTGGTGGAATCAATCAAATTTTGGTTGACTCAATAATATATTTGACTGGTCCAACAAAATTTTGTCATTAAATTAATCAAATATTTTGTTGTCCATATAATAACCATATTCTATGGTTGAATCAACCAAATTTCTTGATTCAACCAAATCGTTTTCTGAGTGATTGAAACATAACTATTGAATCAAAATAGTGTATTCATCATTCTCAGTTTATGATGAAATTAAAGTTCAGAATGATGAAAATTGTTATCAGAGATTATAATCTCAATTCGTTTCTAATTTGAAAATTTTATGTGCATGTAGTTCCGTTCCGACTATAGTGAATGAATAAGTTCACTAAAATTAAAGCTGTTGATATATCTCGAGTTACATATGCAATACATCCCAGACGGAATAATATATAATTTATAGGTAATTATAGACATGATTTTTATTTGTTTTATACAAAAAAAAAGTATAAACAGATGACAGTGATATGCAATATTTCCGACTATTAGTTTTTCCATCTAGGCTAACCAGCTTTTCACAATATGAAATGAAACTGACATGTGTCATATTACTACAATCTTCTGTAATTACTCGTGTAGAAATTCAAATGGGGAACTAGTCTGGTTCCCGAACATTCGACCCCACTTAAAGTCGGGTCATCTGACTAGCCCCCGACCAGTAGCATCACGGTAGATTAGTCGGAGGCTAGTCAGGTGACCCGACTTATCCTAATCGGGGCCTGATCGGGTACTAGTAGGCGTCATATGATAATACATCCGCGTGTAATATTAACCAAACTTCCCAAAATTTGTGGAACATTCCCCAAAAGTTTTTCAAAATACTTCTTATTTACGGAAATCTCCATAAACTTTTTTTAAATTATAAGTGCTCAAATTTACCCAAGATTTAATGGGGAACATATCCTACGCTTAAAAATGCATGAATTTATGTAACTAAAATTCCCAAAATTTGTGGAATGTTAATTTTAAAAAAAACTTCAGCTGGAACGCAGCAATGGAAGAGCTTCGCTTTGATGAAACCGCCATGTTGGTCACGGTAGTCTCTACTCCAGGTAATTATGCTTCGTTACGTGTAGACTGCTGTCTTAAACACTCGAACCGTCATTTCTGTTGCGCGAGAGGCGGCACGTCGCGCCCTTGCGGATTTTCTTTAAAGCTACCATTCCAGAACCGCAAGCTTCAAATGAAGGTCGTAGCGAAATCTGAACTGCACCTTGCTTAATAGTTTACTACTAGGATACTGCTCTTCACTGATTAATCATAAACTTTTTCTGTTCCCAATTTCAACTACATGAAGGATTAAACTTTATTTACATATGGCAAACCTTTCAGATCAATTTAAAAATAAGCATTTGCAAAAATTCAGAGTCTTATGACTTTCAGCAGACTTTTCACCTACATCTATATGTATCTTATCCAATATGGATTTTCTTAAAATTCCATACGAAGGTATTTATAAATGTTTCTAAAAATTCGCAATTTTCTAAAAAGTACTACAAAAAAATAAGATTACGTCTTTGTGAAGATTTCGATCGGTGTTTTTATAAAAAGTTGATTTTCGTACAAAATTTTTAAATTAATAATTATTATTACTTATTAGCATTACCATATTTATTACCCCGCCGAAAACTCAAACATAAGAATAAACCGACCAGAGCCCCACTGGCTCCCGACCCGAGTCTGAAGATTACCCGCACGGAAATTAGTAAACAAAAAGGCCCGACTAGCCCTTGACCAACCACCGACCAGGTCCCGACTGAAATTTTGACAACAAAAAGCCCAACTAGTCCCCGATTAGTCCCCGACTGGTTACTTTGTCAAAATTAATAACCAGACTAGCCTCCGATTAGTGCCCGACTTGTAATAGGGCCAAATGGGGTTATTTCCACACGGGCAGTCACAAATTCAGGATAAATTCATAAAATTAAAGGTAAATTTTAAAAATTTCAAATGAATTGGAATGGCTAAGTATTCCAGGCGAGGTTGAAATACTTAAGGTTAAATTAAATAAAAACTTTGAAAAATTCAAAGAAAATCTGTTGAAAGTTGAACCAGAAATTATTTAGTTGAATTCAAGCGAGTTAAAAAATTTAAAGAGAATTCCAAATAATTTATAATAATGCAGGGTAATTTAATAAGAATGCATGCTGAATTGCCAAACATAAGTTCAAATTTTTTTTAACTTTTTAAAAGAATTTAAATGAATTGGAAAAAATTTTGCAGATCGACAAAATTCCATTTATTTCAGTAATATTTGAGAGAATTTCATGAAGTTTAAGGAAAATGAAAATAATTCGATGAAATTCATAAAAAATCAAGGTGAATTATAAAAGCAGTCAAGTGAATTAAAATCAAGGCAATTTTTTTTAAATACATTGCATTCAGTAAGTTTGAATTGAGTTTAGAAAAATTAAAAGGACATTCAAAAGAATGTCAAGACATGCCTAATAATTTCAGTCGAATTTAAAAGACTTCAAGATGAAATAAACAAAAACTTTTTGAGAATCCATTCGATTGAGTGAGATTGAGTGAAATTAGAAAATTCAAATGAATTTAAAGGAATTCAGAATAAATTCATAAGAATTCAGAAATAATTTCAAATGAATTTAAAAAAATATTTGAAAATCACTTCAAATCTTTGAAACGTCGAGAAATTCCTCACTTCGTGTGAATAAATTCTTTAAAATTAACTCAAATATTAAAATTCATAAAAATTATTAAAACCCTTTGGATATCAGAATACCATAAAATATGTCAATATCTTTGAAATCCTCTTTAAACTATGAAAATAAATAAAAATTTTTTGAGAATATTTTAAAAGTTCCTAAAATATTTCCAATCCTTTGTTATCTTTTGAATTTCCTTGAAACTTTTTAAAGTCCTTGAAAACGCATGGGAATCTTTTACAATACCTACAAATATTTCAAACCCTTTAAAGCCTCATTTAATTACTGAAATGAATTAAATTTTTTAAGTCATCTTTTAAAATAAGCTAGAATATTTCAAATCATTTAAAATCTTTCTAAATCCTTCTAATTTTTTTAAAGTTCTTGAAAATGCCAAGGCATTTGCAAAAATACTCTAAAATATTTTAAATTTTTGATCATTTTATCAATTGATCCTGAGGAGCAATGAAATAAAAAATATGAAAAAATCAATTGAATTAAGTAGAATCGAGTAAATTTAGAAAAAATTAAAGTGAATAAAAAAAATGAAAAATAATTTCAAAGAATTAAAAGAATTCAGGATAAATTAATAATAATTCAGGGTGAATTCCAAAAGATAATTTCAAATCTCTTCAAATCTTTGAAAAGTAGTAAAGCAGTAAAATGAGAGCTATAAAATCCCAAATTAAAAGCTCTTGATGGTTTGAAAATAACCTAAAATCTTGAAATTCCGTTCAAATGGTTGAAATCTATTAAAAATGGATCGAAATCGTAAAATTAGCGAGTACGCATTAAAATTTAATATTATATGTAATATTATAATATTATATTTTTCACTTAAAATTGATCTTGATTAAAATTACTATATAAATTGGAAAAAGTGTTCAAACAATTTCAAATATTGTTTTGTTAACAATTTTATTATTTGGTTGGAAATTTAATAAATTTCTTTTAAAAATTACATATTTGTTTGAAAATTAAATAGTTTTGTTAAGAAGTCATGCCTTTCGGTAAAAATTAAACTTTTTAGTAGAAAATTCGTCATTTTGACTTGAAAATTCAACAGTTTGGTTGACATTTTTTCTTTTTCGCGGCTGAAAAATCTTTTATGACTAATATTTCAACTACTTATTTCAGAATTCATTTTTTATTCTAAAATTAATTTTTTAAATGATCAAATTCATCCTTTTTGAGCAAAATTGCAAGTCTTTGTTTAAAAATTAATCTGTTCAGGTTGAGGCTTCAAACGTTTCATTAAAAGTTCGTATTTTTATTTAATTAATTCAACTGCTTTTAAATTGTTATTTAAATCGTTTTTGGTTGAAATATCAATTATTATATTTTGTGATTAGAATTGACCTTTTTTGGTTAACCTAATACTTCAATTTTCTAACAAATTGTTGAATTTTAAAGTCAAAATCATTAATCTTCTACCAAAAAAGGTGATTTTTTATCAAAAAATATAACAGTTAATAAATTTTTGATAAATGAAACAAAATTAAGATCTTTCATTAAAAAAACAAAAAATATTTCAATCAAATTGTTTAATTTTCAACAGAAAAGTTAGTTTGCAAAGAAATAGTTGAAATTTCAAATAAAATTATGAATTTTGTTCAAAGTAGTACAACTTTTAACCGATTAGTGAGATTTTTAACCAAAAAAAAAGTTAATTTGTATCAAAAAATATGATAGTTGATATTTAACCCAAAAAACATTTTAATTTCAAATTGAAAGCAGTTGAATTATTTTTTTTTTTCAATAAACGAATTTTTAATCAAACGATTGAAGCCTCAACCTTAGCAGATTAATTCGTAACCAATAAGTTGCAATTTTGCTCAAGAAAGATGAAATTTATTATTGAAAACATAAATTTTCAAATCAAAAGGACGAATTTTCAACAAAAAAGTTGTAAAATTAATCAAAAAAGGTTTGCCAGTCAATAAAATTTTCAATCGAATAATAAAATGTTAACCAAAAAATAAATTAAATTGTTTGAACACTTTTTTCAATAAAATTTTCAACCAAAGAGTTGAATTTGAACGTAAATCGATCAAATTAATTTTATCATTATTTATAATATTTAATGATAATCTACAATATTACCTTTTAATCCATACTTACTAATTTTATTGAAAAAGTAAATTTAGGATTTAATATTGAATTACTTATCTAAGCAGTTGGCAAAATTTGAGGTTAGAATTGGAGGTTGGTTGCAATAAACTACTTTGAAAATATAATGTGAAGTTTTATATATAATATTCATTTGTTTTATACAAAAAATGTATAAAACAAATGAATATTATATATAATACTTCACACTATCTATAAACTATATATAATATTTCTGCCTGGGTCCTTATGATTTATCACAATCCATTCTTGATTTTTAATGTTTTCTATAATTGCAAGTAAATTGTACCATTTTATTTTGATAAACCCCATTGAATTTTTATTGTCCCAGTATTATCTTCTTTTGTGTCCCACTTAAGGCCATGTGACAAGTGGTTCAAGTGACCAGATCCCTACCTTACCGAACTTTTTTTTTTATTTCTTAACTTATTTTCGCACGAAGCGCCATATCGAGTTGAAAATTTGGGATAATAAATAAGAAGCTCTAAGAAAGGTAGATCTGGCCCTAAAACTTTATGATTGTTAAAAGTTTTTTTTGTGAATAATTTTTATTTTGTTTCTTTTTTCATCATTATTAAAATTTAGGACCATACCTATCTTTCTTAGCGTTTTTTATTTGTTATACAAAATTTTCAACTCGATGTCGCACTTTGTGCGAAAATAAGTTAGGAAATAAACAAAGTTTCGGTAAGGAAGGAATCTGGTCACGTGACCTACTTGTCATATGACCTTAAGGATATAGCTCAAAATTCTTGTCCCACTAATAAGCGGCCTGACTAGCTTAAAAAATACTCTCTCAATCTGAATCAATGAAATGTAACTGATTGCCAGTGAGACTTCACTGATTAAAATAGTTGAAAGTCGGACCGAAAATTGAAAAAATTATTTCATCAAGGAATTATTTTTGAAACTTACAATCAAAAGAGTAACAAAAACGCTTATCTCTAAAAAATAGATGTTATGTTTTACATGATTTACTCTGGTGTTACTGAACTGATTAGTGAATAAGTCAGAAATCACTAATTAATTAGTTAAATATCTAACTACTATTTCAATCAGTGAATTTTTCACTGATTCATATTTAGAGAGTCGGGACCGCTCTCTGAGTTCCAAAAATCAAACAAAAACAAACATTATTTGTTTTATCAATCATGATGTGTATATTGTATAGGTCGTTCACAAAACCGGTATCGAAAAGGTATTCTTCAATGTTAAAAAAAAATGTGACAACAACATGCAACAAGTCCTTAAGATATCATATCTTTTAACGTTAACTAATTTATTCAAAACTAATCAGCCAACACATTAAAATCATCAGTAACATAATTTTTATTTTTCAAATTATATTACTCATATGAAAGACGCAGATAATTTATCTGCGACACGAAAACAAGCAATTTGCATATATTTCATTAAGAGAATAACAGACATTCAGAAGCGTTACGTAATCGTCTGTTATGGATTTGGTTAGTTTTTTACATAGTCTTTTCTTTTTTTAAAGAGGCCAACAGCTTAATTGGTTTCCTTTCTATGCTCGTTGAGAGCGGCCTTGTGAGATGAGCATGTGCTCGCAGAAGAATCGTTAGTTTTCAACGAAAACATCTCAAGGCTAAGTTTTTTTATATCGTCTATTGATTATCGGCAGATGAAAATTCCAAGTGGACATTGTAATGTAGACGCAGTACTATTGAAGTAATGCATTCTAGTATTGACCCAGTGGGCAAAAAATTTTCCGACGTCTTTACGACACCGTTACGACATCGTTACGACACAGTTACGACATTTTTACGACATCCTATGTCCGTGTCGTTTTGGTATCTTTACGATATCGTAAAGACATCGTCAGATCATACGACGTGTTTATGATATCGTAAAGACACCTTAACGACATGGACATATGATATCGTAAAGTTGTCGTAAAGATGTCGTGACGATCTTGCAAAGATGTCGCTATATTTTGTGCTCACTGGGACAGCATTCAAACCCTTAATGATAAATGTATATTTGTTGTACAGCACGGAGAAGAATTTTCTATGTTTGAATGAAAATTATTATTAAATACTTTTTGTGTTATCATTTACGAAAAGATCAATTAATTCTTAGCTGACTTATTTTTAAAAAGATACGTAAAATTAAGTTATGAGAAAAACTTATTTTTAAGAATTAGAACAGTAGAAGATTCTCAATAATTTTGAAAGATTTTGAAATTGAATTTTTTAAATGATTTTTGGGAAAATTTTAAGCAGTTAATATTTAATTTAAAAAAAATAATTTTTAGTCTTAAAGATTTAAAAATTGCTTGAAAAAAATATGGAAGACTTTAAGACGATTATTTCCAGTTTTTAGCAATTAATTCAAATTTAGGTAAACTCAATTTTTTAGGGCGTCAAGAGAATGAAAAATATATAGATATGATTCATGGGAAAATTTCAAACAGTTTTTTACTAATGAGTTCTAAGAGCACAATAAAAAAGATTACAAAACGTTTCAAATTATTTCATAAAATTAAAAAAAAAGAGTTTATAGGTTTTTAAAGCAATATTTTGTCATAATATATAATTTTGGAACATATTTCACTAAATGGTAACATTAAAAAATAAAAAATAAATTAAACCATAAAATTCTATAAATATTGCGACGATATAGGGAGAATAGAGAAGATTTTTAAACTGCAAAAGATTTAAAAAATGCAGATTTATGTGAAACTTAAAAAAAAAAGAAACCTAGTCGTAAAAAAAGCAAACGTCTGCCACTACTGTTTTTTAAATTAAAAATTGTGGAAAAGTGTGGAATGTTTTTTAAGATTTTACATAATTTTACGTTTTTCTAAGTTATATGGCAAGAAATTTAGATACAAGCAATATGATGAAGATATTTCTTCTCCAGATTATTATTGTAAATATTATAAACAAATTTAATAAACAAATGCATTAATCAGTCATTTTTCGATAGAAAAATTCGTTTTTTTTAATGTCATTTTTTAAATTGTGAACTTCATGTTAATTTCGGAAAAATTAATAATTCGATGATTAATCATATGATTTTTGTAAACAAATTTAATAAACAAATGCATTATTCGGGCATTTGTCGCACAGAAATTTTTTCTCCAATTCCAGTCCTTATAGTCGGAAACTATATGACAATTTCAGCAATACGAATAACTAGTTGATAAATTTTATGATTTTTTAAACAAATTTATTAATCAAAAGCATGGTTAAGATATTTTTTGAAATAAAAATTCGATTTTTTTCGATGACAAATTTTTGAATTGGGATCTTCATGATGATTTCAAACAAAATTCATAATTTATTAATCAACTTTGTGATTTTTTTAACAATTTTAATAAACAAATACATTATTGGGGTATCTGTCGGCTTAAATTTTTTTTTCGTTGTGAGGCTTTTTAATTGAGATCTTCCTAGTAAATTCAGCAACATTAATGATTAGTTAATCATTTTTTTATATCAGTCTTTTTAATTGAGAACTCAATCATAATTTTGTTAACACTCATACTAGGTTGATAAATTCTATGATGTTCTAAACAAATTTAATAAGATTATGCATTATTTTGGCATTTGTCGACAAAGAAACTTTTTTCCAATCTTAGTCCTTTCAGTTTATACTTTCATTCTTTTAATAAGGCTGCAGCTTCAGGATAATGCATTTGTTTCTAAATATGTTTTTTTTTTTAATATAAAATTTATGAACTAATTCTGAATTTTGCCGAAATTATCATAAATTTCTCCATTAAAAATACTGACATAAGAAAAAAAGAATTTTTCCGTCGATAGATGCCCCAATAATATACTTGTTCATTAAAATTGTTTATAAAAGTAGTAAAATTGATTAATGAATTATGAATTTTTTCAAAAAATTGTCCATGAAGTTCCCAACTGAATGGAGTTACATTATAAAAAAAAAAACTAATTTTTTGCCGACTAATACCCTAATAATGCATTTGTTTATTAAATTTTTTTTTTAAAATCGTAAGATTATCAACAAATTATGAAATTTTCTAAAGTTAGCATAAAGTTCCATATTAAAAAATTACATAGAATAAAAAAACATTTTTCTGTCCATAAATGTCTGATTAATGCATTTGTTTCTCAAATTTATTTATATTATTAACAATAATAATCTTAAGAAGAAATTTCTTCATCATTATATTTTTTTTATCCAAATTTTTTGCAATATAACTTTGAAAAACGTAAAATTATAGAAAATCGTAAAAAACATTCTTGCAACAAATAATTCGTATATAAAATTTGTTGTTGTTTATTAAATAATATTGGAATATCTTTAACTAATGTTACTTCATGAAACTTTGACGATTTCAACCATTTTCATTTTATTGACGAGGACGGAAAACATCAAATAGAAAAAAATGTCCATTTTTTTCGTTATATTTGTTTATTTATAAAAAAATTGAAATCCTAATTTAAAAATCAGGCTCGAAAACTCACTTAAAAATCTTATAAGCTTTTTTTCAGATTTTATTGCCCAAACCGGTCAATATCAGTGGACTGTACGTTATTTTGAACCAAAAAAGTAATTTTTTCCCCACTGTACCCCCTCCAATATTGTTTAATTGTTAAAAATTTTAAACATCGTGTAATTATTTAAGCAATTAGTTATTGTTTATTTACAAAATTTATTAAAATTGAGCCAGGGATGACAGAACATTTTTTCTAATTTTTAACAAAATTTTGTTTGATTAAACAATTTTTTTTCTTAAGCTGTTTTTTTCGATACCTTTAAAAAAATGAAACAAAATAGAATACATAGAATTATTTTTTTGAATGTATAGTGCATAGAAAAAATAATTTAACCATTTTTTAATCAAAATTGGCCTGCCTTATGCTTTTTCTTATTTAAATTATTATAAATAAATTGTACTAATTGTACAAAGTTAACTAAATTAATTAAAACGATCCATACTCAATTTAAAGGAAATTAAAAAAAAAACAATAATTGATTGCATAAACAATAACATAAAGCTTTGAGCCGAATTTACTACAACTAGAAATCATTCAATATAATGTTTATTTCAGAAAATAAGATCTTAAAAACATTTGTGAAAAATAATTATGTAAACAAATTCTATTCGTTAAAACAAAACAAAAAATCGTCAATACATTTGTCCTATACACTATACATTCAGACAAATAATTTTATGTATTGTATTTTATTTCATTTTTAAAATTATCAAAAAAACTGCTTGAGCAAATAGAAATTGTTTAAACAAATAGAAATTTGTGAAAAATTAGAAGAAATGTATCAGAATTTTTTAATTATTTAAGGAAAAGTAGCATAGGAGAACAAATTGAGAAAAAATTGGAA
>NC_046662.1:29407939-29481621 GCF_010883055.1 Belonocnema kinseyi | reverse complement strand
AAGTGTAACTTCTAAATGTATTTTTAAATCACTTGGATTTTCCTTAAAACTTTGAAAAAATTCTGCAAAATTAAAAAAAAAACATTCAGAAAAACATCCTGATTCTTTTATGAAAATTTCGGAAATCTTTTGTAATTTTTTCAAATGTTTGTAATATATTCTTAAAATAAATTTTATAAACTAAAAAATAATTTAAAAGCTTGCATTATTTTTGTATTAAAAAAAAATTCGGAAATCTGTGGTGATTTAAAAAATTTTTTATATTCTTTTTAAATTAATTTTTCAACGTAAGGAATCATTTTTAATATACCCAGGAGTCTTAAGCACTCTTTTTTATTATCTTGAAAATCTCCAAAATCTTGAAAAGACTTCAAAATTGTATTTCGAAATCTTCAAAAATCTACATTTTATGTTAAGTTTTTTGTAATCTTTTCTAATTTTAAATAATTAAAAAATTGGTTTAAAAACTTCTAAATATATTTTAAGATGATTTAAATTTCTCCTAAAGCTTTTAAAACATTCTGCAAAATAAAAAAAAATTCCTGAAAATTATCAAATTTCTTTTTTGGCAATTTTAAACTAAATTCTGTAAAATAAAAAATTATTCAAAATTTGTTCATCAATCTTTAAAAAAATGTTGTGTTCGGTTGACACTTTAAAAAATTCTTAAAAAGCTTCTAAGTTTTTTATTACAATTCTTCAAAAATGCACGTCTGTTAAAAATTTATTTTATTATTCTTTTTGGTTGAAAATTCAAATATTCCGTTTAAAAATTTATGAATTAGTCGAAAATTCAGCTTTTTGGTAGAAAATTACACTATTTCAGTTGAGAATTCATCATTTTAGTTGGCAATTTATCAGTTTGGTTAAAAATTAATTTTTGTTATCTGAAAACTTAACTATTCTATTTTCAATAAAAGATTGCATTTTTTTACATTTTAAATTCTCCAAATAGGATGAAAATTGGTATTTTTTAGTTAAAAATGTAACCATTTCGTGAAAATTCTTGTATTTTTGTTAAAAATGTGTATCTTTGGTAGAAAATTAATCTTTTTTTTTGAAAATGCAAGTATTCCAGTCAAATATTTATCAATTTATTTGAAAATTCAGTCTTATATTTTTTATAAAAAAACTTATCAGCATTTTCAAAAATTGGACCTTTTATAACTTTTAAGAAATATGGTATTCTCTTAAACGACAAACAACAAATTTTAAATTTTAAAGTGCTGAAGACCTTTGTTTCAATTATTATTATTAAATTATAAATATATTATTTAGATAATATAAATACTATTTCAACCAAAAAAGTTTTAAACTTTAAACTGAAAAAAAAGTTGAATCCATGCTAAAAAAGACAAACTTTTAATAAAATAACTGAATCCTCAATCAGAAACATTAATTTTTAAAAGTTGCATTTTTAACCAAAGAAGATTACATTTTTCAAAAAGAGACAAATTTTTTACAAAACAGCTCAATTTATTAACACGAAAATATGAATTTTGAACGAAATAGATGACTGTTGTATTTAAAAAACCGAGTTTAAAAAAAATTGTGAGATTGGTAACCAAAGAGATGAATTTTTAAGTAAAATAATGAATCTTTAATAAAAAAACAATTCATTTTTAAGAAAGTAGTTGTACCCTCGAGCAACAAAGATTAGTGTTCAATAACTTTCATTTTTAACAAAAAGACGAATTTTCAAGAAAATTGGGGAATTCTCAACAAAATCCGATTAAATTATTTTGGCTACAAAATAAAATTTTTAATTAAATGTTTATTTGTAGGTTTAATTGTTCATTTGTTTTTAAGGTTATAAAAATATCATTTTTGTAGGATTCTTTAGGAAATTTAAAAAGATTTTTGAAGACGACTCAAATTATTACTGAATTTAAAAAAAAAATTTTGTTTAAAATTTATTGAAACAAGTATTAATTAATATGCAGGAACTTAATACAGAATTTTAATTTAAAAATAATTCTTTGATTCTATTATTGCAGAAAAGAGCTAGCTTGGTATTATTCTATGATTGTTTGATTAATAATTTTTTAAAAAATTAAAAAATTATTTAATCTAGTATTTTCAATCGTTAAATTTGTTTTAAAAATTTATAAACATAAAGTATCTTGAAGTTTCCAAACCCGAGTGTTTTGTTGTCAATTATCACATATGATATCACGTGTGTTATTAGTGACATTGATATGGAGATGGATAATCAATAAAGATATAAATCATAAAGCTTATCATTATTTTGCAAATAATTTTCAGTGAAGAATACAATTGGTGTTTTTTAAATAAAAAATGAATATTTCTATTTTCTTTTGTAAATGTAAACGATTTAGTTCTACACTTAAGGAATATTTTTCAATGACTAATAAAATAAAAAACGAGTCATCATAAATAAATAAAGAATTAGCACACATAATCATGAATCACGTGTTTAAAATACCTGCTCTCGATATATCTATAGAGATAAATTTTCAAGAAAATAAAATAATTTTTAACCAAATAGTTGCATTAAAAACCAAATACCTAATTTTTAACCAAAAAAATGAAAATATCATAAAAATGGAAAAGTTGCATTTGCAGATAACAAACTTAATCTTTTATAAACAAAACAAAAAAAAAATGAAATTTCAATAAAAATTTGATTTTCTGCCAGAGGGTGAATATTTAAAAAAAATATTGGTTAACAATTTAGTTAAACTTTCAAAGAACACAGATGCATTTTTAACCAATTATTTCAATTTTCAACCAAAACGATAAATTCTCCAACAAAAAGATTAATTTTCAACCAAAAAAGTCAACAAAATACATACATTTTTTTAAATTGTTGAACTTTGAAACCGAAAAGACGAACTACGTAAAAAACATTCCAATTTTCAACCCAAAAATATGATTTTTTAACAAAAAGGTTAATTTTTTTCAAAATAATTGCATTTTCAAACCCTAAAATACGAATTTTCAAATGAACAGTTCAATTTACAAATAGTTTAATTTTTCTACGAAATTATTGAATTTTTAATCTAAAAAGAAGACACTTCTACAAAAAAGTTCATTTTCAAATAAAAAATTATGACTTTTCTATTCATTTTCGAACTTCAAAACAGTTCAATTAAATGAAAGAAAAATTAATTTTAACAACAAGAAAAACTCATTTTTGAACAAAAAAGATAATATTTTGACCAACTATTTCAATTTTCAACCAAACTGATAAATTTTTTGGCTAAAAAGATGCATTTTCAAAATAAAATTGTTGAATTTTTCTGCCAAAAAGACGAATTATCCACAAAAAAGTTGAATTTTCAACCTGGAAATATGATTTTAAAGCAAAAAAGTTCATTTTCTACTAAATTGTAGAATTTTTATACAAATAGTTGAAGTGATTACCAAATGGTTAAATTTTAAACTAAAAATACTTAATTAAAAAAAAGATAATTTTTAACTAAACTGTTAATTTTTTACAAAATTATTGTTGACCTGAAAATATGAATTCTTACTTAAAATTAAATTTACAAGCCAATTGTTGACTGTGCTGCTAAAATATTCACATTTTCAACCAAAAAACGTTTTAATTTAAAATAAGAAACAGTTAAATTAAAAAAAAAAATTGTACCAAAATAGTTCAATTATCAACCAAACTGATGAGTTTTCAAATAAAATGGTAAATCTTAAAAATATATATTTTTTTCAAATTCAGAAAAAAGATCATTTTTAAAAAAATAAAAATAATTTTTTAAAAATGCAATATGTATTATAAATTATCAACTAAAAAGATGAATATTCAATCAAAATTAAAGTTTAACAAAGTAGTTCGACTTTCAACAACCTATTTTAATTTTTTAGCCAAAAATATCTGGATTTTCTTAATGGATTGTTTATAAAAAAGCCAACTTTAGTTGGCTTTCCTTTTTAGTTGACTTTTTTTTAAAGCCAACTTTAGACATAAAAGCCATTTTAAGTTGGCTTTTACGCGAAAAACAGGCAAGTTTCTTGAAAACTGGAAAAAAATAAGAGTTCTTAAAAGAACTGAATTTTCCACAAGAAGTTAATTTTAAGCCAAACCCTTGAATTTTTCATCATATTGTTGAATCTTCAAACCAAGAAGACAAATTTTCTACTAACCAGTTAAATTTTCAACTCGAAAATTTGAAGAGAAAAATAGAACAGTTACATTTGCAGTACAAAAAATTTATTCTAGATTAAAAAAAAGAATTTTCTGCCAAATAGTTACAGAAAACTTAAAAAAAATTAATTAATTTCTAATAAAAAAAATAAATGCAGTTTAATATATAACTAAAAGTGGTTATTTTTTACCAAAAAAGCCGTGTATTATGTAAAGAACACAATATTTTTAGTTTACATTACTTTTTAGATTTTATATGAATAAAATACGTTTTTTCATGTATTTTTAAAACTTTTATCCCATTTTTCGTTATATAAATTTTATATAACTTAACTATTTATGTAAGTTACAAGGTTCTTGTTGCTTTATATAGACTTCTTACAGTACAAAATTACGTATTATAACAGATTTTTATAAATCGCAACTAAATTTTTATGTATATAAAAACTGCTTCCAGGAAATATAGGAATGATTAGATAAATTCACACAGCTGATATTGAATCGTATTTAATTACAATTTATGATTTGTCGCTGATCAATTAAATTTCTAATTTAATAGATTAATTGATTTTTAATTTTTTATTCGTTTTAAGATATTTACATCATTTTCCTAAGAATTTGGAGAAAATTCCAGAAGATATATGAAAATTTAATATTTGTCAAATCCGAATTTCAACAAAAAAATCAATCCTTAAAAAAAGTTGAATTTCCAACGAAAAAGATTAATTTTCAGCCAGATTTTTTTTTTAACCAAAAACAATATATGTTCCGAAAGACGAATTTTATACACCAGAGTTTAATTATCGTAATAGAAAATATAACTTTTGAAACTAAAAATTCCATTTTTTATTTAATAAATAAATTTTATGTTAAGAAGAATTTTCTACCAAGAACGATCGATTCTCAACGAAAAATATAATGGTTGATATTTTAATCTAGAACAGTTTTTATTTGAAAATAAAAAACAAAGTAATTTATCCAACAAGAAATAACGAATATACATAACACTAGTTTAATTTTCAACAAAAAAAAAGAATTTTCAACCAATAAAATTAATTTTGTTTTAGAAAAGACGAATTTTTAACAAAGTAGTTACATTTTCAACCAGAAATAAATTTTGAACTAAAATTATGAATCTTCAACCAAATAAGTGAATTTTTAACAAATTGGATTCACTTTTAATCTAGAAGTTTAGCTTTGAAACAAAAATATGAATTGTCCATGAAAAATATGATAGCTGATAATGAATCTGAAAAATATTTTTCAATTGTAAACCAAACATTTGCAATTTTAATACGAAAAGATAAAATCTCTACCGAAAGAAAATAATTTTCAAACCAAAAAGACGAATTTTAAAAAAAATTGTGGAATTTGCAATCAAAAAGATTCATTAGGAATAAGTATTTATTTCGTAATTTTCTTCATTTATTTTTTTTTCAAGTAAGACAAATATAATAAAAAATTTGAGTTAAATATTTTTAAATATTTTGGATTCAATTTTGATCATTTGAAAAATCTTTCATAATATTGTAAAATCTTTATAAATATTCTTAAAAAATTAATTTTCTTTTTTAAATGAAGATTTATTCTAAAGTATCGCAGGAATCTTAGGAAATCTTTTTATTATCGCGAAACTTGTAAAAATCTTGAAAAAACTTCAAAAGAGTATTTCGAAATCTTCAAAAATCTACATATTATTTAAAGTTTTTTCCAAACAATTTCAAGTTTCAAATGATTTTTGAAAATTTTTTAAAACTTTTAAATATATTTTCAAATCATTCAAATGTTTTTTAAAACATTAAAAAATACTGCAAAATAAAAGAATAAAAATTCGGAAAAACATCCTGATTCTTTTTTGAAAATTTTGTAAATATTTTGGAATTCTTGTTATCTTTGTAATATAGTCTTAAAATAAATTTCATGAAATAAAAACATTATTTAAAAAAATAATGTTTTATAATCAAACCAAGAATAAAATCGAAATCATTTTGAATTAAAATTTTTTGACAATCGCAATGTTAAATTGAATAAAAATGATTCTTTATTTGTAAAAGTAGCTTTTGTATTACGGTAGTTAAATAATTTGTTGAAAATCAATTTTCTTTTGATTGAAATTAATTGTTTTAATTGAAAATTTAAGTGTTATATTTTTTGTTGAAAACTGATATTTTTTATTATACAAATTTAATTAATTGGTTGAAAAAAAATTTTGTTAAGAATTCATTTTTTGCTTGCATATTCAACTGTTCCACTTAAAGATTTATCAATTAGTTAAAAATTAATATTTTTGGTAAAAATTCATTTAATCCAGTTGAGGATTTATAATTTTAGTAGAAAATTTATCAATTGGGTTAAAAATTATTTTTTTTATCTGAAAATTTAACTAATCAATTTTGTATCAAAAATTGAACTTTTTAAATTCAAAATTCAACTAATGGGATGAAAATTGGTCTTTGTTAATTAAAAATTCACCCATTTCGTCGAAAATACATGTTTTTTGTTAAAAAATCGTATCTTTTGTAGAAAATTAACAATTTTGTTCGAAAATTCAAGTAGTGCAGATAAATATTTAAAATTTTATTTCAAAAATCAGTCTTAAATTTCTCATTAACAAACTTATCAGTATTCTTAAAAATGGGATCCTTCATATTTCTTAAGGAATCAAATTTTGTATTTCAAAGTGCTGAAGAACTTTGTTTCATTGATTATTATTATTAAATTATGAAAATATTATTTATATAATATAAATGATATTTCAACCAAATAAAATTTAAACTATTAATTAAAAAAACAGTTGAATTCATGTCAAAAAATACCAATTTTTATTAGAATAATTGAATACTTAAACATAAAAACTAATTTTTAAAAGTTGCTTTTTTAACCAAAGAAACTTAAATTTGACAGAAAGAGACCATTTTTTACAAAACAGCTCAATTGTTATACGCGAAAATACGAATTTTTAACCAAAAAAATGAGTTTTGTACCAATAAACGAATTGTTAATAAAATAATGACATTGTCAACCAAAGAGATGAATTTTCAACTAAAATTATGAAGCTTTACTAAAAAAACAATGCATTTTTAACAAAGTTGTTAAATTCTAAACCAAAAAATATTAACGTTCAATTAATTGTATTTTTAACCGAAAAAGACGAATTTTTAACAAAATAGTGGAATTCTCTACCAAAACAGATTAAATTGTTTTGAATCACAAAATAAAATTTTTGAATAATTATTTCTTGTTTAGTTTTATTTTTTCCTTTGTTTTATAAGATATAGAAATATCATTTTTGTAAGATTCTTAAGAAAACTAACAAAGATTTTTGAAAATTTCAGATATGCCGAAAAAGTATATCTTTTATTTTACAGAATTTTGTAAAATTGTAGGAAAAATTCGAGTCAGCTTAAAAGACATACAGGACTTTTAGAAGTTTTGGAAATAAATAAAATTTTAAACTGACTCCAATTATTCGTAAAATTTGGAAAAATCTTTGAAAGTGTTTTAAGGTCTTTTTAAATATTCTCTGAAAATTAATTTTTGTTTTAAATCAGGTAAAATAATCCCAGGAATTTTAAGAAATTTTTTTATTATCGTGAAACCTTTCAAAATCTTTAAAAAGCTTTAAAACGTTTCTTTCTAAATATTCAAAAGTGTACGTTCCGTCATACTTGAAAAAACAAGTCAAGTTTTTTAAATGAATCTTTAATCTATTTAAAAATTTAAATGTCTCTCAAAGTTGATCGAATTTTTCATAAAACTTTGTAACTTTGCTGATTAAAAATTTCTGCTTTAAAATCGTCCGTATGCTTTTTTGAATTTTTAGGAAATAATTGAAAATGTTTTGAAATGTTTGCCAATTTTCCCTTAGAATTGACCTTAAAAAATAATTAAATAAACAGTTTAAAATTTCCCAGGAATTATGAGAAATTTCTTTCCTTCTCTTTAAACAATTTAAAATTCTTAAAAGGCTTATTTTTTTTAAATATTCAAAAATCTACAGACTAAATTGTTTATATTAAAATGCTGGGCACCTTCGTCTGAATGATTATTTTAAAATATATTACTTAAACTTTATTTTTAAATAAATTAGAAAAGAAATATTTTTGAACACGAGTTTATTTGGATATTATTGTTTATTTTTAAAAAATTACTTTATTAAATAATAAAATCGCAATTTTTTGTGACAGGTTTATTATCTAATTTAAATACTTTTAAAAAACAAACAATAGTATCCAACTATACTTATTGTGAAAAATATTTTTTTCCAAGTTGTTATAAAAATAAAGATCCTTCTAATGCAATTGGTGTTATTGCTTGCCCCCTAGCCTGCAGACATCTTGCAAAGTCACGTCACAACTTAAAATACCTCATTTGATTCATTACATTATTTAAAAAATTATTTTAAAATTTAACTCCAGGTCCTATAGAAGCCGGTCTAGTTTTATAATTCCTAGAACTGCTGGCCCACTCAATTTCTCAGGGCCGCAGTGCGCGAGCACTCAGTCGACTATATTGCGCAAGATTATGCATTTCATTTGAAAACTGTTGAGGCGGCCCTAACTGTTTAGATTATCATAAATTCGTCTCTTATCATTCCTTGTAATTCATTTTCCTAAATTAGCCCATAATCAGAGGCATTTTTAATTGAAGAGATAACATTTTCAGGGATTGTGTAAAAAATGGTAAATCGTGTGAATACGTATGCCTTTTTATCTGACACGCGCTTCTTCAGGACTTAAGCTAGTAAATAATAATGTAATAAAAAAAAAAACTACTCTCAAATCAGTGAATTATCGTCTCATTTCTTTTTCTCTTTCTATCTGCCTGATAAATATAGACGCGTGTGACCATTTATCGATTTGCAGCAATCATACTCGCACGTCCGCCTTTTGTCTCTTTTACGTCATTACATTGACTCTGTTATACTTTTTCTTTATCGTCTTTGAATACGTCACTTATTAATTGAAAAGGATAACAATTAATCAATAATTCTCTCTTCCATGAGGGGTCATTATCACTAATGGCAATTCTGTGTCAACTTTTTTAAATTAAACTTACAATTTGCTATTTATAGCGTTTTGGGCTATTAATTACTCACTCCCCCCCCCCTCTATCAGCACTTCTTTAACGACAATATTTTAAATAAAATCAATCTAAATACCACATTGAATTTGATATGAAACAATTTAAATTCCAAAAGGGATGAATTTTCAACCTAACAGACAAATTTTTTACCCAAAAAAAAAGTTTTTAACTAAAGAGACGAATTTAAAAAAAGTTGAACTTTTAACTAAATAGCTACATTTTTTCGAAGGCGGTTTAATTAAAAAAAAGTTCGTTTTCAACTAATAAAGTATCATTTTTAACCAAAAAAGATGATTTCAACAATAAAGTATAAACTGTCAATCTAAATTGATAAATTTTTAGCGAAAAATAGTCAAATTTTCAAAAAAGAATAGTTATTTTTCAAGCAAGAAAAATGACTTTTCTACAATAAAAGATGAATATTTTACCAAGATGAATTTCCAAACAATAAGATGAATTTTCTAACAAATAGTTAAATTTTTAACATTTAAAGAATAAATTTCCAACCAGAAATGAAATAGTTTAATATTCAGGTAGAAAATTAATTTTTCATAAAAAAAAGAATTTTCAAGAAATTAGGTCAATTTTCAACCAAGAAGATGAATCTTTAAGAAAAAATTAATTCTTAACAATGTAATTTAACTTTCAGCCAAGAGGTTATATTTTAACAAAAAAAAATGAATATTTTAGCAAATAGTTACATTTTCAACTGAAAACAAATATTTTCCAACAAGAAAATTAATGGTTTATCAATAAAAATGAATTTTTACCAAAACCGTTGAATTTTCTACCCGAAAATATGATTTTTTAACAAGCACGTACATTTTTTACTAAATAGTTTGATTTTCTACCCAATTGTTGGATCTGCAAGTCAACAAGATGAATTCTCTACAAAAAAGGTTAACTCTTGTCCTGAAAATATGAATTTTCAACTAAAATTATGAATCTACACTTTAAAATTTTCTGAAAATAGTTTAATTTTCAACCAACTAGATTTAATTCAACCAAATAGTTGATTTTCAACCTAAGAGATGAGTTTTCATATTAAATGATGATTCTGCAAAGAAAAAACAATAATGAATATTTTGAATAGTTTAACTTTTAACCAAGTAAGAAAAATTTTAATAAAATTTTTTTTTTCAAACTCACTTTTAACAACAAAGATGAACTCTCAACAAATTATGTAATAGTTTATATTTCCATCAAAAAATTTTGAATTTGAAATAAATAACAGTTGAATTTAACTAAATAGTTGAATTTGTTGCTAGAAAATATTAATTTTTAATTATCAATATTAATTTTCAAGAAACAATTTAATTATTTATATACTAAGTTGACGAAATTAATGCTTAATAAAAAAACTTATTTTGAACAAAACAGTTGAACTTTTAACCAGAAAATATTAATTTCGAACTTAATTTTTCATAAAAAAGAGTGAATCTTTAAAAAAAATTAATTCTGGACAAAATACTTCAACTTTCAGCGAATAGGTTAAATTTTCATCCAAAAATATGAATATATAATCAAATAATTATATATTTTCAAAAAAAAAGAGATTTTCCACCCAAAAAATTAATGTCCTATCAAAGAAAACGAATTTTCAACAAAACCGTTAAATTTTCTTACTGAAAATATGATTTTTTAACGAAAACTAAAATTTTTTACTGAATAGTTTAATTTTCTACTAAAGTGTTGGATCTATAAGCCAAAATGACAAATATTATATAAAAAAGGGTGAATTCTCGGCCTGAAAATATGAATTTTCAAAAAAAATAAGAATCTTCACTTTAAAGTTTTAATGAAAATAGTTTAATTTTTAACCAAAAAGATTTAATTTTACCAAATTGTTGAATTTCATTTAAAAAAATGAATTTGAGACAAAAAGGGGAATTCTCATCGCGAAAATATAAATTTTCAACCAAACATGTAATAGCAATGATTTGACCAAATTCTTTTTTAAATTTTAAATCATTAAAGAGTTAACGTTAACTAAATAGTTAAATTTTCAAATAGAAAAGATACATTTTTAATAAAAAATATTAATGTTCAACAAAACACAGAATGGTTATATTTTTAGATAAAAAAGATAAGTTTTCAATAGAACGTGAAATTCTTAACCCGAAAATATGATTTTCCATTAAAAAAAGAAAACTTGTTATCAAATTGTTTAATTTTCATAAAAATAGTTTAATTTTGAACCAAATAGTTAAACTTTCAACCAGAGAGTTGAATTTTCAGATAAAATTCTGTACCTGCAACCAAAAAAATAATTAGTATTTTGAATAGTTTAGCTTTATATATAATAGTTTTTATTAATAGTTAATAGTTAATATTTAATAGTTTATATTTCAATAAAAAAAATTGTGAATTTTAAGTAAATAACAGTTGAATTTTCCAATAGAAAATATTAATTTTTAATTAACAAACATTAATTTTCAATACAAAAATGGAATAATTATATTTTAAGGTAACAAAATTAATCCTCACTAAGAAAGTTCATTTTCAAAAAAAAAAAAAAAAGATTTCAGCAATTAACTCTTAATAAAAAAGGATGAATTTTTAACGAAAAATAGCTGAATTTTCAGAAAAAGTCTACGATAAAAGATGAATATTCTACTAAGATGAATTTCCAAACAAACATATAAATTTTCAACCAATATTTCCAACTAAAAAAATTCTTCATCAAGAAAATTAATGCTCTGGCGAAGAAAATAAATTTTTAACAAAACCGTTGAATTTTATACCCGAAAATATGATTTTTTACTAAAAACGTTAATTTTTTGCCAAATAGATTAATTTTCTATCAAATTGTTGTAATTTCAAACAAAAAAGACAAAGTTTATACAAAAAGGCGAATTCTCGTACCGAAAATATTAATTTTCAACCAAAAACGTAATAGCTAAGATTTCAACAACAAAATTTAGTTTTAAATAAATAAAGTTGAATTCAACCAAATATTTGAATTTTCAACTAGAAAAGCTCAATTATTAGACAAAAATATTCATTTTCAACAAAACACCGAATGGTTATATTTTTAGCTAAAAACAATTACTTCTCAAAAAAAAAAGATAAATTTTCGACAGAACAGTTGCATTTTTAACCCGAAAATATAATGTTTCAATAAAAAAGATAATTTTTTATAAAATTGTCAAATTTTCATTTAAATGATTTAATTTTTAACCAAATAGTTAAACCAAATAGTTCAATTTTCAACAAAAAAGAGTTCAAAATTAAACTCAAAAGACGAATCTTTTTTAAATACATCAACTTTTTACAAAATTGTTAAATTTCGAACCCAAAAATATGAATTATCCATAAAACAATTGGATTTTCCACTCAGAAATATGATTTTTCGAGAAAAAAAGACTTTTTTTTTCAAATAGTTGAATTTTCAATTCTAATTTTTTGCATTATAATTTTAAAAATTAAAATTGTATGCTTTTTGAAAATTCACTATTTCAATTCAGAGTTATATTTCTCGAAAATTTCCTCTTCCAAATTCGAATTCTATTTTTTTTTTAATTTCCTAGTCAAAATTTAGGATATTTAAATTAGATAAAAATCAAACTTAAAATCTCTTTTTAACGTCTAATAATCAAGTTGATGTAAAGAATTCCTGAAAATAAAATCAAGAATATAACGATCAAATTTGGATAAACACTAAAAAATGTTCCCATTGGAATTTTAAAGAAAGGATTATATGTCAACGAAATAAAATTTAGACTGTTAATTCAAAAAAAAAAGTTGAATTCATGTTAAAAAAGATTGGTTCGAAAAATTGACTTTTCCAACTAAAAATCATAATTTTTCTCGAAAATTCATGTTCCAAATTATAATTAGTTTTTAAAATTTTTTTATTTTAAAATTAAATCTTTTTTTCCTTTGATTAAAAAAAAAACGCTACCGGCGGAAATTATCTACACGCATATTTTTTGAGCTTACGATAAAATAGCTTAATTTCTACATAAAAAGAAATTGCAAAAAATGTAAAGTGTCTTTAAACAATTATATTACTTTGGAAAAAATGAACAATAATCAAAGTTTTTCGGCTCATTTTAGAAACACGTGTCAATAGTATTCTGGTATACTGTTATATTTTTAGAATTTTGTTCCTAGGTCTTACTATAGGGTCAAAAAAATAAATAAACAAATTTGTTTCCGAAAAAGACGATAAAGTTAAGAATTCAGTTTTTCCGCGAAAAAAGGCATTAAAAATTATGATTTGTAGATTATTTGGAGTCTATTGGAATAAATTATATTTATATACATTTTAACAAATAAAAATAATAGATAAAAAAGTGCAGGCAGCAAGAATCGAACACCCAACATTCCGGCCATGAAGCAGAAGCGTTGCTGCATGTGAAGTGGAACGAAGGAACCAGCATAAGGACCAAAAAATCGATTATTCTATTTTAATTGATTCGGAATGATAAATACTTCCCGGTTAGGGAGGAAAAAATTACAAAGTGCAATTTTTTCTGAGACAAGTTAACTAAAAGGTCAAATCTCTTAACAGAAGGTTAGATTTTTTTAAGCATGGATAACAAAGTACAAATGAGTTGCGATTGAAAGAAATTGAAGCATGCAAGGCAACATTTCATAAGCATTATTCCTTAATAGACGTTCATCATGCGACAAATAAGTTTCGTTGACTAAGAGGCAATCCGGGCAATCGACATAACTGAGGAAGTTGAGCTTTTTATTAGTTTCCTCCTAAGAATTCTGTCTAAACTACCATTTTATGCAGTCAGCGTGGCCGCAAAACCTAATTTTTTTTTAATTCCCTGACATTTGTCTGACAATTGTTCATTTCCCTGATTTTTTCCTGGCAATTTTTTAGTTTTCCTGATCAGTAATATTCAAAGAACAGCATTTTGATCTTGCAACATTCTTAACATAGAATCTTTTATAAACGGCATAAAATAATTTCAGATTAACCATTAATTTTTTAAAATTATTTAATTCAACAAAAAAAGCTTTTCGACAATGAAGGATGAATTTTCTATCCAAATGGGCGAATTTTCAATAAGGCTGTTGCATTTTAGAGGAATAAATTATTTTTTAACTAAAAATTTAGTTACATTTTTAATAAAATAATTGAATTTTTGAACAAATTGTTAAGTTTTCAAAAAAAGATTAATTTTAAACCAAATTGTTCAATTTTCAACCTACAAAGATGAATTTTTAACCAAAAATATCGATTTTTAATCCAAAAAGCAGAATTTACAACAAAATAATATAATTTTTGACTAAGAAATATTAATTTTAACCAAATTGTTAAATTTTCACCCTAAAAAATGAATTTTAACCAAATATATTATTTTTAATCCAAAAGGACGTTTTCCAACAAAACTGTTGAATTTACAAAACGAAAACACGAATATTTTTAAATTGAGTTGAATTTACAACCCAAAAATTTAATTACCTTGCAACATTCTTAACATGGAATCTTTTATAAACGGAATAAAATAATTTCAGACTAAAGATTATTAAAATTTTTCAAATTTATTTTAACCAAAAAACAAAACAGATTTTCTACAATGAATGATGAATTTACAATCGAAAAGGGTGAATTTTCAATAATGCTGTTGCATTTTTGAAGAAAAAAAATACGTTTTAAGAAAATATTTAGTTAAATTTTCAATAAAATAGTTGAATTTTTAAACAAATTGTTAAGTTTTCAACCAACAAAGATGAACAAAGATTACTAGACTTGGAAGGATTTCCGTAAATGTAGAAAATAATTTTGAATTTTTCCGAACCTTCTGAAAATTCGAAATAAATAAATCATTTAAATTGATTCAAACCTTTCCTAATGTTTTGTAAACTACTATGGAATATAAAACATTTCTTTAAAATTCTCTAGATACTATAGTTGAATTTTTAACCAAAAATATTAATTTTTAATCCAGAAGGCACAATTTTTAGGGTAAAAATACGAATTTTTAACAAAAATATTATATTTTCAACAAAACTATTATATTTTCAACAAACTACTTTCATTTTTAACCAAATAGTTAAATTTTAAACTTTATAAGATGAATTTTGAACCAAACGTACTGATTTTACATCCAAAAGGACAAATTTACAACAAAACAGTTGATTTTTTTCACTAAAAAAGATGAATTTTCAACAAAATTGTTAAATTTGCAACCTAAAAAGATGACTTTTTGACCAAAAATATTAATTTTTAATCCAAAAGGAAGTTTTTCAACAAAACTTTTGAATTTTCACCGAACAGGAATAATTTTCACTGAAACAGTTGAATTTTTGGCTGAATTGTAAGTTTTCAACCTACAAAAATGAATTTTTAAATAAAAATATTAATTTTCGATAAAAAGAAGGAATTTTGTTGTGCAATAATACGAATTTAAAAAAAAAATTGAATTTTCGACCAAATTGTTAAATTCTAAACTAAAAGATGTAATTTGAACCAAAAATATTAATTTTGAATCCAAAAGGATGAATATTTGACAACAAAACTGTTGGATTTTCGAATAAAAAAGATGAATTTTTAACCAAATTCTTAAATTTTCAACCAAAAAAGGTGAATTTCCGACTGAAAATATTAATTTTTTATAAAACAGGATGAATCTCCTGTGCAAAAATACGAATTTTTAACAACATTGATAAATTTTCCATAAAAAGATCGATTTTTAAGAAGATAGTAAAAATAATTTAGCTCAACAAGATTAATTAATTTTGATTAATTTTCAATTAAAAATGATGAACTTTGAACAAAAATGTTGCGTTTTTGACAATGAAAAATAAATTTTGAAGTCTAAAAAGATATTTTTTTTTTTACAAATTTGTTGAATTTTTGAACAAAATAATAAAATGTTAAACTAAAAATATAATCGTCAGAAGGAATCAACTGCAAAGAATTAAATAGAAATAGAAAAACAAAGACAATAAATTACTAGCAAGAATATTAATTACGTTCGGTCGGCCGCGAAACTTCATTTTCAACCAAGCAGATGAATTTTCAAGCCCAAAAAACAAATTTTTCAGAATTTTGTTGAAATTTCTACACAAAAACTTAATTTTTCTCTTGTAACATCTTTAAAGTAAAATCTTTTATAAGCGAAGTAAAATAATTTCAGATTACAATTTAAAAATTTATTTATTTTAAATTTATTTATTTCAATCAAAAAACTTCTCTACAATAAATGATGATTTTTCAATCCGAAAAAAAGAATTCCCAATAAAACTTGAATTTTTGAATGAAAATCATTTTTAAATAAAATAATTCGATCTCAACCTAGAAAACAAAATTTTCAACGAAATGGTCAAATTTTCGGATAAAAAGGATTAAACTTCACCCAAAACCAGTTACATTTTCAACTAAAACAGTTGAATTTTTCACTCAAACATGTAATTTTTGCTCTGCAAAATTTAAACAGAATCTTTTATAAACAGCAGAAAACAATTTCAAATTAAAATCATGAATTCCAATTTTATTATCCTCGACAGTTATTACAATTGCCTCTTACAGAAATTCTCTGACTTTTAAATAATATTTTTTCAAAATCCCTGACTTTTCCTTGACCAATAAGATTCCCTAATTTCCAGACATCATAATTTGAATAAAAAAAATATCGTTCCTATGATTTTTTTTTTTTTAATTTTTAGAAGACAATAGACAAAAATGCGCTTCACCAGCTGGTGGAAAAATCCTCCCATCTTTCGTCCTTCACCCATTTCATCTTCTTCCATCTATTCTGAGAGAAAGTAGGGAAAGAGCGTCAAACATCAAGACGCAATTTCTACAGCGCAAACGTTAGACGCCACATTTGTTTACATCTGCCCGACGCCAGAAATACCCCTAATTTTTCATTTTCACACCGAAATTATAAAAAAAAAATTTCACTTCACTTGTGAAACTTGCCTTCTCGCAATTTCAGTATTTTTTATACACTGACCTAACACAACAATAGCGAGTCGTCTTATTGATCCTCGCCCAAATAATGACACCTACACGGTAAACGTTAACAAAGACTTTATTGAAAAAATTTTTCATTTTTCATTTTGGTACATTTATTTTAAATTTTACTATTCGAAAAGCTACTATTGCAGTTGGTCGAGTGTTGGGAAATATTGCTGACCAGCTGCATCCCTTGTGACGTCGTGGACGCCGTAGAAGTGTCAGTTTGACAGTTTCTCGGATTTAAAAGAGACAAAGGAGGAATAATCATATTTGTTATACTTAAGTGTCAAATCGTTGAAATTTGATAACAAAATTTATTTATTAATCTATTATTATTTTTTTTATACTCCTTGATGAAAGAATGTTTCGAATACAGTTATTATTAAGATCTGAAAATTACAACCAAAATTCTTTCAATGTTCAAATGATAAACCTTTTTAACAAACATTCTTTAAAATCCAAATACGAACATTTTTATCCACTAAAATCAGAAGACAAAAAAGGCCACAAATTTAAAAAAGATTTTAAACTACCTTAACTAGAGACAAATTGTGTAATAATCTTTTATTGATTCGGAAAACAAAAAATTTTATTACATTCTCATCATAATGAGAAGGTATTATTTTTAATTTTTATCAATAACTAAATGTCAGAACAGTACCTTGATAAATATTCCGGACTATTGAATTTCTTGAGTCTTCAGAAGAACTTGAAACTGGTAAGGATAACGCGCGAAAAAGTTGTTTTTCAAAAATAGATCTTAAAGGTATGTCCTAATGAAGAGGTGGATTACCGACTAGTTCTCTGGGAACGCTAGTTGCCCATCCGAGATCTGAACCGCAACAAACTGATCCGAATAGGGTCCAAGAAACCCCTCGGAGGGCGCTTCATCGTGAAGGGGAATTTCTATCGCGCCGACTCCGAAGGACTGCAAAGCTACTTTGTGTTCCGGAACATCATCGATCGACGGATGTTCTTGGGGTCTGTGCCATGGAACATCCTCGACGGTCCAAATCGTAGAATCCTTATTTTTCGGGACCCATACAATTTTGTTGTTGTTGAGATATCAGAATTTTCAGGAATTTTTTAGTATTATAGTCAAAACTCTTGAAAATTAGGATCTTTGAAGATTGTGTGATGCAACTTGAATTTGAATGCAGGATGATAAAGTCGTGACCATTCTCACCGACCGAACGGAAGATTGGTCTTTTAGTTCATTATTTTACCAGAAGTAGCGGTAGTGTACACTAGAGTGGTATAGACAAAGTAGAGATCCTCTGGTCTAGGTAGAGTTAGAGTTTTTAAATTCCCGAGAATTTAGGTTCAGGTTATATAACCGAGAATATGAAATAATTTATGAGAATTTAAAAGAATTTAAGAGAATTTATGATTTTTAACAATATTTTTATTGTTCAGGTTATATCAACGGTTGAGCATACATTATTTCCTAGTTCAGACATATTCAGAAATTAGTGTTGCATATACTTTAAAATGTTCAAATGTATTAATTTATTAAAAAAAAAGTTTTTTCTACTTTAAAAGATAACTCTTTAAAAAAATACTGGAATTTTCTAAAAAGACCAATTGTCAACAAAAAAGTGTCATAGTTTATATTTTAATCAAAAAGGAATGAAATTTATACAACAAAAGTAAAGAATTTTAAAACCAAAATACGAATTTACAACAAATAAAGATTTTTCACTCAAAAAAATAAATAAAAGTTTATCTAAATTATTGAACCTTGAAACGAAAAGACAAATTTTCTTTACAAAAATTCAATTTTCAATCAAACCTATGTCCGATGTCCATGTCGTTAAGGTGTCTTTACGATATCGTAAAGACACCGAAACGACGCGGACATAGGATTTCGTAAAAATGTCGTAAATCTGTCGTAACGATGTCGTAAAGACTTCGCCAAATTTTGTGCCCACTGGGAAAAATATGACTGTTCAACAAAAAATTAGTTTTCCACGAAACTGATGCATTATACGCAAAAAAGAGGAATTTTCAAACAAAAAAATTATTTTCTACAACAACAAAAAACGCGAATTTTTAACTAAAAAATATCAATCTTTAAAAAAAATTGAAAAGTTCCATCTTCTTTTAAAAGAATTTTAATTTTCAACCAGACATAAGCCTTCAATAAAGAAAAATTTCCCAATGTAGTTTAACTTTCACCCAAGTAGTATAATTTTCAATTAAAAAAGATTAATTTTCAACCAGATAATTAAGCTTTTAATCAACGAGATAACTTTTCAACTTAAAATATAAATCTTTCACAAAAAAAGTGATTTCTCAACAAAGCGATTCAATCAAATGTTTTATACAAATTAGTTGAATTATCAAGTACAGAAGAACGATTTTTAACCAAAAAGTTACATTTTCATACAATAAGTTAAATTTCTTCTGTAAAACAGATTGACTTTTTAACAAAAATGTTGAATTCTCTAGCAAATAGTTGCATTTTTATCAAAAAATATGAAATTTATCTTAAAGCAGAAGAATTTTTCATCACAAAAAAGTTGAGTTTTCATTTTAAAAAGATTCCAGTTAACTTAGTAACAACAAAAATTGCATTTTTGTAACAAAAAAATAAATTTCTACGAAAAAAAAACATTTTCAATCCAAAAAGAAAAAAATTTATTTTCTACTAAAGAGATGAATCTTCAACCAAAAAGATGATTTTTTACCAAGATGAATTTTCAAACAAAAAGATTAAGCTTAAACCATAAACACTGATTTTCTACCAATTACATGAATTTTTAACCAAATAGTTGCATTTTTAGCTAGAAAAGGATTCATTTTCAAACAAAAATGAAATATGTTAATTTTTGGTTATGGAAATTATTTGGAACCATCAAACAAAGAACCCTTGAAAATTAATTTTTAATTAAAAAGTTGATCCTTTACCAAAAAAATTAACTTTGGACAAAATACATTAATTTTTAACCAAATAATTGAATTTTCAACTATAAAAGATGACTTTTGAACCAAGTGTCGAATACTTAAATTTACTTTAAAAAAAATTGCAATCAAACAAAGTACGAGTTTTGAACAAAATATTGTAACCAAGAATATTAATTTTCTACCAAAAAATACGAATTTTAACAGAATACAAGAATGATAAAAAAGATAAATACCGGGTTCCAATCTTATACAAAACTGGGAATTTTTGACTACTTTTCTTGAAAATTTGCAATTGAAAAAATTATTTTTAACCCAAAAAAACTTTTTTAACAAAATAGTTAAACTTCCAACGAACAAGATTAATTTTCTTTTAAAGAAAACGAATTTGAATAAAAATACCTTAATTTTCAACTAAAAAAATTAACTTTTAAACACAACATGGAATATTTTTCTTTTCAATATTTCTATTTCTATATATTTCATAAAGTTCTGATAAATTTATATTTAATTTCATCTTCTTTCTCATTTTATTTTTTAAAATTGTGAATTTATTGTAAAATTTGATTTGAAAATCGCGCGCTTTTTATCACTTCTAGTTCGGGTTTAATCGTAGCCAATCAAAACTGTGGGAAGTTTTGCAGAACACTAACCAGAGGATCTCGGGTGGTACACATTTTTTTTTATTGGCCTTTTGTTCGAATCAAAAAAATTCTTTTTTTTTGTGTGAAAAAATTAGATTTGAGGTTCTGCAGCCCCATATAACTTATTTGCCATAAGAAAAAATATGTTTTTGTACATCTTATTTAGAATCGTCAATATTAGGCGAATTGAGTTGAACCTCAAAATTTGTCTTCACAATTAGTTATAGAATATGAATGAATACTTATTTTTAAAATAACATCCCTATAAATTAAAAAGAAAACCCCATAAGTGAAAAATAAAGGTTTGTGAGTTTTTTTGGGCTAATTATGATTTTTTTCGGTTTAAAAAAAAATACAAATTACATCCAATATATAAAATTGTGCTGCATACTGTCAATACGATCCTTACATAATTTGTTTAAATAATTTATTATCGTTCCTAGCAATTTTTTCTTAGAATAGAGTTCAAATGTCGCGATTTTTTCCTAATTTTTCAAATTATTTTCGACTTTTCAGTTAGATCGAGACAATAATCAATTGGGTTTAACAAACCTAATTGTTTAAACAATTTATTATCAATAACAATATTCTCTCATAATAATTTTAGAAAGTTCTGAAATCTTTATAAATCTTTACAAAATATTTGAAATATTTTTTTAATATTTGGTAATGTTTGTGAAATTATTGAAATCATTGTGAAATCATTGAAGTTTTATGAAATATTCTAAATCAATCCAAGATCATTTAAATCTTTATGAAATCTTTGGGAGATCATTGAAATTTTCGAAAAATAATTAAAAATGTTGTTCAATGTTTAAAATCTTTGTGAAATAACTGAAGTCATTGTAAAATTTCTTTAACCTATCTGGAAATATTTGTAAAATCTTTCTGAAATCTTTACGAAATATTTCTGAAATCTTTATAAATCTTTGCGAAATATTTGAAATTTTAAAAAAATATTTGGCAACATTTTTGAAATTATTGAAATGTTTGTAAAAAGTTTGGAAAATCCTTTATGTTTTTGTGCAATATTTTTAATCTATCCAAAATCTTTGTGAAACCTTTTAAATCTTTGTAAAATGTTTAAAAATCTTTGCGAAATATTTCGTAATATTTGTGAAATTATTTAAATCTTTGTGGATTCTTTGAGAAATCATTGAAGTTTTTATGAAATCTTTTAACTGTATTTGAAATATTTTTTAAATATTCAAAATATTTTATAAAACTTTGTGAAATTTTTAAAAAATAATTTACATTGTTGTGCAATGTTTGAAATCTTTTTGAAATAACTGAAGTCTTTGTAAAATTTGTTTAATCTATCAGGATAAATTTGTAAAATCTTTCTGAAATCTTTGCAGAATATTTTTAATCTTTGTAAATTATTTTTGAAAGTTTTATAAATATTTTCAAAACATTTTAAAAATATTTAGTAATTTTTGTGAAATTATTGAAATGTTTATGAAATATTTAGAAAATCATTGAAGTTTTTGATAGATTTTTAAAATCTGCCCACAATCATTGAAATCTTTGTTTTATCTTTAAAATTTATCCGAAATCTTTGCGAAATATTTGTGAAATATTTCTCAACTGTTTAAATATATTTGTGAAATTATTTTAAAATATTTGTGAAATTATAGAAATCTTTCTTTAATTTTTGGGAAATCATGGAATATTTTGTGAAATCATTTCACTCTATTTGAAATTCTTTACAAACCTGTGTGGAATTGTTGAAAAATAATTGAAATTGTTGTGCAATGTTTACAATCTTTGTGAAATAATTGAAGTCATTGTATACTGAAATAATTGCGAAATACTAGAAATATTTTTGAAGTATTCGGTAATATTTGTGATATTATTGAAATCTTTGTGAAATATTTGCGAAAAAACTGAACTCTTTGTAAAATTTGTTTAATCTATCCGGAAATATTTGTATAATCTTTTTTAAATCTATGCAAAATATTTAAAATATTTTAAAAATATTTGTTAATGTTTTTGAAATTATAGAAATCTTTGTGAAGGCTTTGGGAAGTCATTAAAAATTGTGTGTAATGTTTGAAGTATTTGTAAAAGTTGTATAATCTATTTAGAAATATTTGTAAATCTTTCTAAAATCTTCGGAAATCTTTAAAATATTTTTTAATGTTTGTAAAATTATAGAAATCTTTGGAAAATCATTAAAGTTTTTGAGAAATCTTTTAAATCTATCTGGAAATATTTTTCAAATCTTTCTAAAATCTTCGGAAATATTTGCGAGATATTAGAAATATTTTTGAAATATTCGGTCATATTTGTGATATTATTGAAATCTTTGTGAAAAAACTGAAGTCTTTGCAAAATTGGTTTAATCTATTCGGAATTATTAAAGTTTTTGTGAAATATTTAAAATCTATTTGAAATATTTGAAATTTTTGTGAAATATTTGAAATAATTTTGATATTCTTGAAATTTTTCTGAAATCTTTATGAAATAACTGAATTCATTCTAAAACTTTTGTAATCAATCCGGAAACAGGAGCTGCGCGGGGTGCGCGGGACTTGCAGTTGTCACTCAGGCGGGCACTCAGGAGTTAGGCGTGAACAAACAAAAGCCGGGCGGGCTATAATAAGTTAATTCCCACCCACCGTCAGCCTCAAAATCGGCGCTATAGAAAAGTTTCATTGTATTTAAAATATTTGAAATGTTTGTGAATTAACTGAACTCTGTAAAAATTGTTTAATCTTTTCTGAAAATGAAATACTTTTCATAAAATCTTTCTGGAATCTCTGAAAACTGTGAAAGATTTGAAATATTTTTTAAATATTTGGTAATATCTGTGATATTATTGAGATTACTGGCAATGTGAATTTTATAACATTTATTATTTAATTTTTAGTTTTTTTTCTTATCACCAAGTCTATGTATATTTTTAGTTTTTTTTTAAATTTCACAATGCTACAAATATACAGCAAATCCCTTTTTTTCATATCTGCAACAGGAAAAAGTATATTAAGGAAATACAAATATCTCAGAAAAATAAAATTCCCTTTTGACTTCGCCCTTCAAATCCATCTTATAAATTTTGAAATAATTTAGTAGGCCAAATGAGATAGTGCGGCAGTATAAACGGGGGTGGGGGGGGGGGAGATATATAGAATAATCTACAATTCTCGTGTTGCTCATTTAAATAACACTTTTGTTCTGCGACACTGCTCCCAACCTAGGTCGCTGCACAATCTCTCTAGCAATCACCTCAGGTAAGAACCATACTCTTTAATCTAATCACGGCCACCAAAAAAGATTTTCATGCAGACCGATTAGTATCTAAGATCTTTCGTTATTATTCTGACTTAAGGTCTCATTCATTTATAGAGAACTTAAGAGATTTAGAGCATTTAAAGTCGAGCCTCTCAGTAGGGCGCCTCTCAATAGGGCGCCTTTGTCACAACTGTGCTCGAACGGTACCCCACCTTCTAATCTCCGCATTGACCGAGGGAGATTTCGAAGCTCAATGGAAATAATTTATTACTACTTTTTATGTCATGAACTGATTAACTGATTGATTGTTTTAAATTTAGTCACATAAATTCATTATATGCATTAAGGTTATGTAATTAAATATTGGCTATTATTTCTATAACAAAATTTGTTTTTTGTTTAGAATACCTCCATCACAATCATTTTTTATAATGTTTGCGATGTTGGAAAATGAGTATCTGAATTAAATTTTCAAAATTATATGTACATATACATTTTAATGAAAATGATTATTAAATGATTTTTATGTTCTTTACTCATTAATTATATATTAACAGATTCTGCTCAAATTTATATTTTCTAAAATTAGTTAAAAGCTTATAATTAATTAATGTTAAACAAAGCCATGTTCAAATTTAAAAAATATTAAAAGTGAAAATTACTTAAAAGTTTAACAATGAAAATAATTATTTAAAGCTTAAAATAATTTGGATTTTTAATGAAAATAATAGTTTAATGCTTTTTTTGTTCAGATGATTGTATATTTATTAAATAATTCGATTAAAACTTACATTTTCCGAAATTATTTTTTTTTTAAATAAAGATATTCAGAAATTAAAATTTAAATTAAAAAAATGTAAATTTAAAAATAATTCGATTTCTTCAATGAAAATACAATTAAACACTTCTATAGCCCTCCCTTCTATTGCCATTCCGAGAATTAAAGTCGCTCTCTAGGTAGGTATAACAGGAACTGCGCGGGGTCTGCGGTTGTCACTCAGGCGAGCAGTCAAGCGTGAAGAAACAAAAGCGGAACGGAGCGGGCTACAATGAGTTAATTCACACTCAAGGTCAGCCCCAAAATCGGCGATATAAAAGAGTTTCACTGTAATTGCTTGGGGCTTTTTATGTTGTGAACTATTTAATTAATTTTTAGCTTATTAATTTTGACAACAATATTGAATTACATAAAAATTCAATTTAAGATGTTTTAAATTGAGTAACATGAATTGATTATCTTCTTTCAGATTATGTAATTCAATATTATGCATTACTTTTAAAATAAAAGTTTATTTCCTGTTTAGAATACTCCTATTACAGTTATACGATTTTTTTATGCTTGCGAAAAGAAATGAGCATCTAAAGTCAATTTTAAAAATTACAAGTACATAATTTCAATTTGATCCAAATTAGTTTTAAAGTGTATTCATAAATTAAACATATAGAAACGCTGTTTCAAATTTAAAGAAAATATAATGTAAAAATTATAAGAATAATTCAATGAAAATTATTGTTTAATGCTTTTTATGTTTTGAGCTTATTAACTATTAATTGATTATATTAAAGCTTATGATTTATGGAATTAGTTTAAAATGTTTTTAATGAATTAAATTTTAAGAAATGAAAGCTCAATTTTGAAAAAAGATATTAAGTATAAATTATTTGAATGCTTCAGTGAAAGTTATAGTTAAATGTTTCTCTTATTGTGAAATAATTAATTAATTATTAGATGAATAATTTTTTCAAAATATTAAATTGAATAAACATTGAAATTTATTTTCTTAAAATTAGGTCATATAAATTGATTATTTATTCGAAGGTTATATAATTAAATTTTTGATACAATTTGTATAATAAAAGTTTATTTATAAACTGAAAAATATCGGATTATAATTTCCCATCATTAAACATCATTGGCGTCATAATTAATTTGAGGAAAATATAGAGAAAAAAGATTTCTTTCTGTTTTTGAATGTCCACACTGGGAATTTGTTTATTAAATGAATAAAAAATATCGGATGATAAATTTTTATGACAATTTTTTTTAAAAGACATTCTTTTTGGCTGGCTATTCAACTGTTTTTTAAAATTTCGTCTTTTTCTGTCAAAAATTCAGCTGTTTTCCTAGAAAATTTAATTTTTGTTTAAAATTCGTATTTTTGTATTGAAAATTTAATTGAAATCTTTTTAGATGAAAATGGAACTCTTTTTTGAAAATTAGTCTTTTTGATTTTAAAATTCACTTGTTTCAGTAGAATTTTCTTTTTTCATAGACAAAAATGGAACTGCTTGCTTGAAAATTTAACAATCTTGTTAAAAAGTGATACGTTTTGGTTAAAAATTCGACTATTTAGCAGAAAATTAACTTATTGTTTACAATTCTTATTTTAGTGTTGAAAAGTGAACTAGAATCTTCATTATATGAAAATTTAAATAATTTTTTTATCTTTTTTTTTAAATTCATCTGTTTTGGAAGAAGTTTCATATTTTGAAATTAAAATGCAACTGCTTGGTTAAAAATTCAATAATTTGGTTTGAAAAGTCATACTTTTTGGTTGAAAATTCTGCTGTTTTTTTGAAAATATAACTATTTCGTAGAAAATTTACAAAAAAAAACATTTGGTGTTTTTTATTAAAAATTCCTTTGTTTTAGTTCAAACTTCATCTATCTTGAATAAAAATAAAACAATTTGGTAGAGAATTTACCTCTTTTGTTAAAAATTCATCCTCTTCGGTTGAAAAATTTGTTCAATTAAATTGAATGTTCAATTTTTTCGTAGAAACTTATTTTTTGTTGAAAAAAATCTCATATGGAGCCGTCTATAAAATTTCAGGGGGTGGGGGTACCCCGAATCTCTTTTGGTTAAAAATTTCATCATTGGGTTAAAAATTTAATTCTTTTATTGAAAATGTAACTATTTCGTTAAAAATTCATCTTTTTCGTCCAAAAAATCAGCTTCTTGGTTGAAAGTTAAACTACTTTGTGAATTTCTTTTTTTTTTTTTTTTTTGAAAATTCATCTCTTTAGTGGAAAACTCAACTATTCCATTTTTATAAAATTAATCTTCCTGGTTAAAATTTCATCTCCTTGGTTAAAAATGTAACCATCATGTTCAAAATTCGTTCCTTTGGTTAAGCAATAATTTTCTAAACTAGAAACATAACAATTTCTGTTTTGGTAGAAATTGTATAACTTTAATTGAAAATTTGACCTTTCCCAGTTGAAAATTAATGTATTTTGTTAAAATTTCGTATTTTTTTCGAAAATTCACTTTCCTAAATGAAAATTCATTCTTTTTGGTTTAAAATGTAACGATTTGTTTGGTGAATTAATCTGCTTTTTTGGTTGATAATTCAACTACTTTGTTAGAAATTCGTCTTTTTTGTTGAATTCAATAACTTTAATACATTTTTTTTTAATTTATCTTTTTAGTATTTGGTTAATAGTTCAAATTATTCTTATAAACATTGAAGTATGTGGTCGAAATTTAACTTTTTTGTTTAAAAAATCATATTTTCGTGTTAAAAATTGAACTTTTTTTATTGTTGTAGATAATTCTTCCTTTTGGTTAGAAACCCAATCTTTTCAGTTAAAAATTAATTTTTTTGTGAGGATTCAACGATTTGATTAAAAATTCAGCTTTTTTGCTTGAATTGAACTGGTTTAAAATTAGTTTTTTAAATTAAAAATTACACGATTTCATTTCTTGTTTAAAAAATATATGTGTTTAGGTAAAAATTCTTCTATTTGATTGAAGATTTAGTTATTTAGTTTAAAATTCGTTTTTCTTTATTGAGAATTAATTTTTTAAACTGAAAATCTAACGCTTCTATTTTTGGTTTAAAAAATAATTTTTTAGTTGAAAATTCTTCAATCTGATTGAGGATTCAATTATTCCGTTTGAAATTCACTTTTATCCACAAATTTTACGATTTCATCTGTGGTTGGAAATTTTTCCTTTATAAGTTGAATATTAAACTATTTAGTAGAAAATTCATGTCATTTTTTGAAAATTTTCTTTTTGTTCGGGAAATGAATCTTATTTTTTTTAAATACATTTTTTTAGGCTAAGCTATATAGTGACTTTTTTTGAATTCAACACGTTGAAAATTTGTTTCTTTTTGTTAACAATTAATTTTATAAACCAAAAATTTGACGATTTCATTTTTTCTTTAAAAAATATATTTTTTAGGTAAAAATTCTTCAATTTAAGTGAAGATTTAATTATTCCTTTTGAAATTCATTTTTTATCTACAAATTTCATTATTTCATCTGTGGTTGGAAATTTATCCTTTCTGAGTTAAATATTAAACTATTTAGTAGAAAATTCATGTCATTCGTTGAAAATTGTCTTTTTGTTCGGGAAATGAATCTTATTTTTTGAAAATACATTTTTTTAGGCTTAACCTATATAGTAAATTTTTGTTGTTGAAATCAACACGTTGAAAATTTGTTTTTTTTTTTAAATGAAAATTAGTTTTTTAAATTAAAAATTTGACAATTTCATTTTTTGTTTAAAAAATATATTTTTTATGTAAAAATTCTTCAATCTGAGTACAGATTCAATTATTCAGTTTAAAATTCGTTTCTTTTTTGTTTAAAATTAATTTTTTAAACTGAAAAATTAACGCTTCCACTTTTGGTTCAATAAATATTTTTTTAGGTGAAAATTCTTTAATCTGATTGAGGATTCAATTAGTTTGGTTATATTCCATTCTTTTATTCACAAATTTCACTATTTGATCTTTAGTTGCAAATTTGTACTTTACAAGTTATGAATTAAACTATTTAGTAGAAAATTCACGCACTTTGTTGAAAATTTTTCTTGTTTGGAAAAGTAATCTTATTTGTTGAACATACATTTTTTTGGTTAACACTTAAGCTATTTGGTATACAAGATTTTTTTGGTTGAATTCAACACGTTGAAAATTCGTTTTCTTTATTTTGAACACTAATTTTTCGAAATCAAAATTTGACTTAAAAAAATTCTATTTGATCCAAGCTTTAATTATTTGGTAAAAGTTTCGTTTTTTATAGTTGAATTTTACAGATTTGAAATTTTTATGTTAAAAATTAACTTTTTAAACTAAAAATTTGAGGATTCCATTTTTTGCTGAAGAAATATTTTTCTTAGTTGAAAATTCAACTATTTTGTTCAAAATTCCTTTTTTTTTTATTTGAAAGGTTAGAGATTCAATGGTTTTGGTTATAATGTTAATATATTTTATTTGAAAATTTGGTTGAAAATGCATCTTTATAGGTTGCAAGTTCAACTAAGTATTTTCATAAATTCATCTTTTTTGGTCGAAAATTCAACTGTTTTGTTAAAACTCCTATATAGTGTAAAGTGGCAATCCCGGTTTAATTCCGGACTGAGGTATGTTTTTTCTCGTTTCTCAAAAAAAATTTTTAATGATAGTCCAGTAATTGATGCTATTTAATAATTGCCATACAAAATTAATTAATTACCCTTGTCAATAAAATAACATCATTGTTTAAACTAAATATTTTATGTTTTTATGAGATTTAATTTTCATTAATCAATTATATTAATACATAGGTTGTCTCAGAACTTAGTATTCGAACTTATATGGCAGTATAGACAAACGAAAAATAAGCCGAAACTTCTTTTGGCAAAAATTTATTGAAGCTTTAGTTTTGGAATTATGAAATGATTCATCTGGACCAATCAGGACCACCGCGTACGTGCGTGAGAGAGGGCCAAAGCTGTGTTAGTGACCGCTGCCGAGGAGTGAAAAGAGAGCGGTCACTAACACAGCTTCGGCATCTCTCTCATGCACGTATGCGGCGGTCCTGATTGGTCCATATGAATCATTTCATAATTCGAAAACTAAAGCTTCAATAAATTTTTGCCAAAGCAAATTTCGGTTTATTTTTTGTTTGTTTATACAGTCATATAAGTCCGGACACTTAGTTATGGGACACCCTGTACATGAGATCATTATTTTAGGGCTAGGTGGACGTTAAAAGACGTTAAAAGTCATCTAAAATTCTATGAAATGTCTGCTCCTTTAGTTGCAGTTAACACTTTTGTATCTGCCGAAACTGTAAGATTTGAAAACTTTTTATTACTGTTCAGGTCCTATAGAATCCGGTCCGATTGTGCAATTCCTAGAACTGCTGACACGCATAGTTTCTCAAGGGGCAGGGCGAGAGACGGTTAATAATCTCGAGGGCCGCAGTGGGCGAGTACTCAGTCGAGTATATTGCGCAATATTATTCATTCCAAATGGAAACGGTTCAGGTGGTTCTGCGGTTTGCGTTTCGAGATACAGACTTAGTAAAAAGGCCAGTGCAAAGCAACCCTGAAACTGTTCATATAAATGGCACTTGGATTGTAATTCTAGTTTAATTTCCATCTTGTATGATTTTAAACTTATCAAATTTCAAAATTTATTTTTGGTCGTCAATCTTGAATAATGCTTAAGTGGGACGACAACTGAACCGGGTAACCAGGAACACCGGAATTTTTTTGTGGATAGGGAATTTTGCTTAATTTTCGATAAAAAACGTTTAACTTTATAAAATAATGGCGCAAATATTAATCTCATCAGCCTAAAAATTTACTTGTCTTCGTTGAAAATTATAACATTTTGTTAAAAATATAACAAGTTTGTTAAAAATTTATCTTCTTTGTTTGAAAATTCAAATACTTTGGTAAACAAAATTCGACTGGTACAGTATAAAATTCATCTTACTTGGTTAAAAATTTAACAGTTTATTAAAACATCGTTTGTTTGACTGAAAGCTCAAATATTTGGTTGGAAATTAATCTTCATTGTTGAAAATAATTTTTTTGTTTTTAAAAATGGATCTTTTTAGGTTGACAAGGCAACCTTTTAATAAATTTGTCATTTTTGTTTCAAAATTCAACTATTTTATTGAAACTTTAATTATTGTTTAGAAGACAATCGCATTAAAATACAGAAAAGGTGAAATTTCAATCCTAAAGGAGCAATTTTCTATAAAGGAAGAAAACGAATCAGTAACAAAACACTTGAATTTTTAAACCGAAGAGAAGAATTTTATATTTTAAATTTATATATTATATTTTCTTCAAATAGCATAATTTTTATTCAATGAAGATGAATAGAGTTGAAAATACTTTAACTGTTAATCAAAAGAGACAATCTTGCAAAAAATTATTAAAGCTTTTAACCATTTTTCAATTTAAAAAAGTCCATTTTAAGCCATAAAAGATGAATTTTCAAGAAAAATTTTTTTCAAGCTTCTACTTAGAAAGTTTAAAATTCAGAAGTGTACACTTTTGGCTGCTTTAATTTGCAGTTTGATTTTGATTCTTTTAAATAAAAAAATATTTGAAATTTTGATAAATCAATGTGGCCACCCTGCTAAGTACATAAAACACAAAATATTACCACGATTTCAATTTGAGAATGCAGCAAATTTAACTAATTAAAAAAATGTAACAAATTTAACAAATAATAAGTAAACCATCTATTTCCAGGATTTAAATTTGAGGGTACAACAAACTTAACAAATTAAATAAATTTCACAAACTTAAAAAATTCTAAGTAAATAATCTTTTTCCAGAATTTAAATTTGAGGGTGCAACAAATTTTACAAATTAAATTTTTTCAATTCAACAAATAATAATTAAATGACTTCTTTCTAGGATTTAAATTTAAAGGTGGAACAAATTTAATACAATTAACAAATAATAAGTAAATCATATTTTTCCAGAATTGAAAATTGAGGGTACAGCAAATTTAAAAAATTAAATTTTCTTTTAATTTTACAAATAATTAGTAAATCATTTTTTTCCAGGATTTGAATTTAAGGGTGCAAAAGATTTAATAAATATAACAAATTTAACAAATAATCTTATTCCAGGATTTAAATATTAGGGGCAACAAATTGAATAAATTGAACAAATTATAAGTAAATAATCTTTTTCTTCAACAAATTTAACAAATAATAAGAAAATCATCGTTTTCCAGGATTTGAATATGAGGGTGCAACAAATTAAAATAATTAAATAAATTCAACAAACTTAACGAATATTAAATAAATCATCTTTTTCTAGAATTGAAATTTAAGGGTGCAAAGAATATGAAAAAAATTTAATTTTTTTTAAATTTAACAAATAATAAGTAAGTCATGTTTTTCCAGGATTTAAATTTAAGGATGGAACAAATTTAACATATTTAACAAATAATAAGTAAATCAACTTTTCTCAGAATTTAAATTTGAGGGTGCAACAAGTTTTAATCATTTATTTTTCTAAACTTTACAAATAATGAATAAACTATCTTCTTGCAAAATTTAACTTTGAAGGTACCAAACATTTAACAAATTTAACAAATAGTAGGTGAATTATCTTATATCAGACATTAAATTTAGAATTGCAACAATTTAAAAAAAAAAATATTTTTGTTTAATTTAACAAATAATAAGTATATCACGTTTTTACAGGATTTAAATTTAAAGGTGAAACAAATTTAACAAATAATAAGTAAATCATCTTTTTCCAGAATTTAATTTTGAGGGTGCAGCAAATTTTAAAAATTAATTTTTTTTAAAATTTTAACAAATAATAAATAAACTATCTTATTCCAGGATTTAACTTTGAGGGTACAACAAATCTAATAAATTTAACAAAAAATAAGTAGATCATCTTCCAGAATTTAAGATTGAAGGTGCAACAAATTTAATAAATTTATTCAATTTGACCAATAATAAGTAAATCATCTTTTTCCAGGGTTTAAATTTTAGAGTACAAAAAATGTAACAAATTTAGCATATATTAGGAAAGTCATCCTTTTCCAGGGTTTAAATTTGAGGGTGCACAAAATTTAACAAATTAAAAAAAATAAATAAATCATCTTTTTCCAGGATTTAATTTTGAGGGTACAAAAAATTTAACAAATTTAAAAAACAATAAGTAAATCATCTTCTTCCAGGATTCAAAATTGAAGGTGAAACAAATTTAGCAAATTTAAACAATTTGACAAATAATAGGTAAATCATCTTTTTCCAAGATTTAAATTCGAGTGTGCAACAAATTTAACAAATGAAGAAAATCTAACAAATTTTATAAATTTAACAAGTAATAAGTAAATCGTCTTTTTCCAAGATTTAAATTTCAGGGAGCAAGAAATTTGACAAATAAGAAGTAAATGATTTTTTTCAGGCTTTAAATTTGTGGATGAAACAAATTTAATAAACTTGAAAGATGTGCCAAATTTAACAAATAAAAAGTAAATCATCTTTTTCCAGAATTTAACTTTGAAGGTACCAAACATTTAACAAATTTAACAAACAATAAGTAAATCATCTTCTTCCAGGATTTAAGTTTGAGAATGCAAAAAATGTAGAAATTAAAAAAAAATTTTAATTGAAAAAATTTTAAAAATTAAAAATGTAACAAATGTTATAAATTTAATTAATTTCACAAATTTAAAAAATAGTAAGTGAATCATCTTTGTCCAGACTTTAGACTTTAAATTTGAGATTGCAACAAATTAAAAAAATGTTTAATTTTTTTAAAATTTAACAATTAATAAGTATATGATTTTTTTCCAGGATTTAAATTTAAGGGCGCAACAAATTTAATAAATTTATTAAATAATAAGTAAATAATCTTTTTCCAGAATTTAAATTAGAGGGTGCTGCACATTTTAAAAATTATTATTTTTTTAAATTTTACAAATAATAAATAAAGTATCTTCTTCCAGTATTTAACATTGTAGGTACAACAAATTTACTAAATAAAAACGATAGGATGGATTTTCAGCTCTTTGTCATTCCCATATTGTAGGTCTCTGTTGTACCGATGCTGTCGATAGTACTGAAGAATAATGATGGTAGAGAATGGTAACAAACATAACCAGAAAATACACAAAAATAAAATTTGACAAAATCAAAATTTTTATAATCAACACATAAAAAAAGTGTGTGGGGACGTCCGTTAGAATCATTGCTATCATTTCCCAAATTTTTAAGACAAAATATTTATTATTCTAGGAAAAAAATCTTGGGAACTAAAACTGGTAAAATCCATAATTTCTTAAGTACCACATGTCCTTAAAAAGGAAATCAATTAAACAACAGGATAAAAGTTAACATTCAATATATTATTCACAGAAGAATATTCCAGTAAGGATATAATATTTATTTTCTTGTCTCTCTGAATAACAATTTGACCCGGTTTCACATTTATATAGACCTTATTACATCAATAAATTCAGCTTTTATACATTTTAAAATTTCACATTTTTTATTAAAATCCCTGTGTTATATTTATAGTAACCTTCAAATTCCTTCGCACATGTTCCCCAGTGGGCACAAAATTTAGCGACATCTTTACGACATCGTTACGACATCTCCATAAATGAATAATAACATCCGATAAATTAATAATAACATATTTTGTCTTTTTTTAAACTGAATAACTTTTGTCGATTAATTTATTTTTCGTAACTTATGGTGTTTCTTGAACATTTAATTTTTTATTTTAAATATTATTTTTTACGATGAAAACAAAAATTACGCGCCCTGTCAAAAAATCATTGATAACAAAGTTTTTTAAATTGAATAAGTTTTGTCTATACGTTTTTCCTAAATGTATATTTCTATTTATTAGTAGAAAGTCGAGTAGTATGTAGTATTTTATGTATTATGATGTACGTTTTTTTTTGTTTAAAAAAATATATATTTTGAGGTCTCAGAAGCCTCCCCAGTGGGCACAAAATTGGGCGATGCCTTTACGACATCGTTACGACATCGTTACGACAACTTTACGACATTATATGTCCATGTCGTTAAGTTGTCTTTACGATATCGTAAATAAGTCGCATGATTTGACGGTGTCTTTACGATATCGCAAAGACACCGAAACGACATGGACATAGGATGTCGTAAAGTTGTCGTAAATATGTCTTAACTATGTCGTAAAGACGTCGCCAAATGTTGTGCCCACTGGGTCGATAAGAAAAGCATACTGTTTTGCGAATTTTATGCTGAATCGTAAATATGAATGAATCTCTTTACAACAAATAATATAATATGAAACAGAAATTACTTTTGTATTTGCACCACTGCAAGTCTGTTTTATAGGTCCTAAAAAACCCCCATAAGTGAGAAACTGGATTTTGAAAGTTTTGGATGCTGATTATTATTATTTTTCGGGTTCTTTGAGTATAAATTTTCAATAATATATTGAATATTTATTTTTACTTATAGTTATATGCATATATAAATTGTTTAAATAAACTATTATTGTTTATAGCAATTTAATCTAAGAATATACTTAAAAATTCACCGTTTTTTTTTTTAATTAAAAAAAAAGTTTTCAACTTTTTAATTAGAGCAACGCAATAGTCAATTTAAGTCTACGAAATTCATTGTATCAACCATTTTCACTTAGTTAGGTAATAATTGATGTAAGTAAAGTATTATAGTATTATATAAAAAATATACGAACTTTAAAGTATTAATTAGTTTAGAAGTTGTATAATTCAACCTAGATTCGATTAAATGAATGATGAACAAATAGTAACCATTTTCATCGACCGAATGAAAGAAGGTCTTAGTTCACCCTTCTGCCGGAAGGATCGGTAGTGTACAGTGGTAGAAATGGTAAGTATGAAGGTGATGTTACCAATCTTGTATTACCTTTTCAAAAATATTGACTAAAATGTAATTCAATTTACTTTGGAAGACTTCATAGACACTTGAGTTAAGTATCAAAAGATATGATGTACTTCATATAAAACTTCAAGTTACTTCAATGTACTTCAGTTTATTTTATGAGAGCTCTGTTACTTCAAAAGACCTCAGCTACTTTATCTAAAAGTTACTTTAAGTTACTCCAGATACTTGAAAAGACTCCACTTACTTTATATGATACTTTACTTCATTTCAAGTTACTTCAAGGTACTTCAGTTTACGTGAGGGGATTTCCGTTACTTCAAGAGATTTATGTAAATTTATATAATACTTCAAGTTTTTTCAAGTTACTTTGGGAGTCCTGAGACATTCCATTCACTTGAAAAGATTTGAGTCACTTTATGGTACTTCATTAAAAACTTTAAGTTACTTCACAATGCACCAGACACTTGAGATAATTCAAGAGATTTCAGATACTTCAAGAGACTTCAATTTACTTCAAGTTACCTTGAGGTTCTTCATTTTACATGGGGGGATTTTCGTTACTTTAGGAAATTTAAGTCACTTTATATAATGCTTCAAGTTTTTTTAAGTAACGACATCTTTACGACAACTTTACGACAATCTATGTCCATGTCGTTAAGGTGTCTTTACGATATCTTAAACAAATCGTATGATCTGACGATGTCTTTCCGATATCGCAAAGACACCGAAAGATTTTAGTTACTTTATAGTATTTAAATTTAAACTTTAAGTTACTTTAGATCCCGATTACGTAACATTTTTAATTAATGAATTTTCTGCCTCATTAACTTTGTATATCGAAATTTTCAGATAAATAATTTTAGTTCATCATAACATTTATTTTAGAATGTTTCTAACATTATTGATAGAAGAAAAAATTTACATCATAAATGATTTTTAATCATGCTAAATAACACTATAATTTGTAAACTTTCTTATATCAACATTAATAGAAAAATTTGTAATGGTTCAGGTTTTATTTTAAAAGAATAATATTAAGTTTTGAAGATTTCAAAATATTTGATAAGAGAATATGAAAGACTTTGAGAAAATAAAAAAATAAATGTATTAAAGATATTTGTAAATAAATTAAATTTTGCAGAGTTTCAAGTGAATGAAAAAAAATGTCCTGATAAGATTCATAGGCAAAATTTTTAATGATTCTTTCGTAATGAATTCTTAGAGAGAATTGAAAAAAGATTACAAAGCATTTTTAATTATTTCCTAAAATAAAAAAAGTGTTAATGAATTTGAAGTAAAATTTTGCAATTTGCCATATTACATCATTTTAGAAAAAATTTAAGGAAGTTTAAAAGCTAATGTGTAGTTTTGAAATGATTCAAAAATAATTAAAACTTGTGAAGATTTAAAAAATATGGTTAAGGTTCCTAGGGAAAATTTAAATAATTTTTTATTTAGAAAAATTAATTTTAAGAGCCTCTTTAAAAAGATTTGAAAAGATTTGAATTGTGTAAACATTTTTTATGATTTATTGTTTTGAAAAATGAACTTTAAGAGAAAATAAAAAATGGTTTTAAACATATCAAATGATTTCCTAAAATTTCGGAAAGGTGTGTCGAAGATTTGAAACCAAAATATCTTTTAAAAATGCTCGAATCTTCCCTAATGTTTGGTGAAATCATGTAAAATGAATTTGTTCAAATTTTATAAATTCTTACTTATTGCATCTACAAATTCAAAAACCTTTTTTAATTTATTCAAAAATTTTCTTTAAACTTGGAAGCATTTCTGACAATTTGTCAAATATCTTTTATTTCTTCTAAACTTTTTTAAAGTATTAATTCCTTATTTACTTTTCTAATTTTTTTATTTACTTTTAAGTTTTTCTCAATTAAATATATTCAAGGTTTTTTATCTAAAAAAATGTGAAATTTTTTCAATTTCTAAATTTCTATTTAAAGAAACATTTCGTTTCAACAGAAAAACTTTTTTAAATAAAATAATTCAAAGTCTATGCATGAATAGGAAAGACTTTCTGAACATAAATTTTGAAATAAAATAGTTTACTCAATTTTGGTAAAAAAAGATGTTGAATTTTAGATTTTGTAACCTTGAAAGTTTTATATTAATTTAATTTCCAGCTTTTTCAGCAATTTCCCTTTTTCCAGCTTCTTTTATATACATATTTTTAAGATTATTTATCTGAAAAAATATAAAAGTTTATCAAATTTAAATTTCCTTTCTAAAGAAACATCTCCTTTGAATATAAAAACTTTTCTAATCGAATTTATAGGGTTTTTAAGCAATTTCCCCTTTCCCAGCTTTTCTTAAATAAATATTTTTAAGATTATTCATCTAGAAAAATATGAACTCAAAAGAAAACTTTTTTTAAAAAAGATAATAAAAAAAATTCAAAAACAAGTTTTAAAAAATTCATATTTAAACAACTGAACTAAGTGAGAACGTCAGTATTTTAAAAATCTAGAATTCTAAATCTTTATTAAGAAATAAAAAATAGAGTATAATAAAATTAGTAAGGTAAACACTGTAAGATTAACTTTTTCTAAACTTTTTTTAATTCATATTTTTTAAATTATTCACATTAAGAGATTTGGAATAAAGAGAAAAACTTTTTTAAAAAGCGAAAAAAAAGAAAATATTCCAAAATAAGCTTTATGATTTCAAATTCTTATTTAAAAATAAAATTAAATTAAAAAATTAAATAAAACCTCAAATGTTAACACCTAAGAAAATAAGAATTTCAAATAATTTTTTGTACAAAAAAAAGATGAAAAAAGTATTTTCTTTAAAAGAATAAAACATTTACAAATATTATATTTAATATAATTTAAAAAATATTTTATATTTCAATAATAATTATTATTACTGTTACGTATTTACTGTGAATTCTTCATGCATTAACCTCTTTTTAGGAATATTACAATTAAATAATTAATAATTCAACTTTTTTAAAATTCTAATGAAATAAACTAACAGTCAAATTTTTTTACGAATTTTTTCTTCTAACCAAATTATTCTAAGTATCGGTACAATTCACAAATCAAAAATTAAAAATATTCACCAAGAAAGAAAACATAGAATATAACTCAATTTTAAAAATAAATATTGACTGTATGCTGTTCAAAAAAATCTATACGTGGAAAGTGACAAATATTAATGAAAACCTTAAAATAATAAAAACAATGAAATCTAAATTATAATTATAAAATTTTCTAACTAGAAAAGGGGTTTGTATTAGAGAGAATTCTTCACGGTAGACAGTCTATATTAACGTTTATTATTTTATTTTATTCTATTATTATATTCCTTGCCATAGATTTTAAATTTTAGGTTTTTTAACTTCTAAAGTTCTCAAGTAATCCGATGATTTTACATTTATTAAATTTATTTTTTTTAAATACACATTAAAAATTTAATAAGTTTATGTCAAAAAATGTCCTTTTTTATTCTCTTTCTTTTAATTTACTTTTCAATTAATATCTATTCAGATAAATAATCTTAAAAACATTTTTTTGAAATAACCTGGAAAATTATATTATTAATTAATTTATTAATTATATTATTAATATACTGAAAATTCCTTAACAAGATTATTCTTAACGATAACTTCTAATTTTAATTTATTACATCTTTTTTTTTATTCCTTGGCAAAGATTTTGTATTTTAAATTCTTTCTCAACCAACAAAATTTGTTTGGGTCCATTAAATATTTTGTTGTATCAACCAAAATATGTTTGTTTTAACAAAATTTTCATTCATATCCAAGAAACCAGTTTTTCTGGTTCAAGAATTTTTTTCTGAGTATATGTTTATTTAAAACACAGTTGTCAAGAACCAATAATTTATTGACGCTGCTGCAATATCACAGATGGTGCTTGATTATTTTCAAATAGTAAACAATTCTTGTTTTTTCATGTCTCGCTGAAAATTTCATAAAAATAAAATTATTTTCCCATTAGCTATTCATGACTTACAGATAGAGTATCAAGAAAAAGAAAGTTTTAGCTTTCGTTTTATATCCTTCTTTAAAACACCAAATATGGACTCAAGCGATATCCAAAATTTGACACATTTGGAAGTTGAAACAACAATTTTTGGAACTTCAAAAGACTGCTTTAATTTTTAGGAATTTGTTTCATGAATTTTGGTAAAGTTCATCCAAAAATAAGGTAATCGAATTTTCAAATTAAAAAGATGAATTCACAACAAAAAAATGTTTTAATTTTCAACAAAAAATATTTTTATTTTAAATCAAAAACAGTTCAATTGAGTAAATAGAATACGATTTTTTAACAAAGTACTTGAATGTCCAAGAAAGAAAGATTTTTCAGTCCATAAAGAAGAATAAATTTTATCAAAAATCTACAATTTCAAATAAAAAGTAGAGTTTTCTACAAAACACTGGAATTTTCAACCAAAAGGTGGGTTTTCATACAAAATAATTAATTTTTTACTATAAAAGCGAATTCTCATAGAAATAAATAAATTTTAAACCAAAAAGTAGAATTTTCAAGCTAAAAGTCAAATTTTCTAGAAAACAGTTTAATTTTTTATGAAACAATTATATTTTGAACCAAAAATATTAATTTTTTAATAAAAAGCGGAATGCCTACCAAAATGCATAACTTTTTAATCAAATAGTTAGATTTTTGTCCAAGAAGATTTTTTTACAAAAAAACAATTTTTAACAAAATGCATCACTTTTTGACCATATAGTTGACTTTTAAAACAAAAAGATTAATTTTCTTTAAAAAAATACTAATTTTCAAAGAATTGCAGACATTTATACGATTTAGTTAGATTTTTAATTTCAAAAAAATTAATTTTCGAAAAACAAGAAATTTCAACAAAACAATTGAATTGTGGACCAAAGGAGTGAATATAAAAATTTAAAAAGTCTTTTTCATGAAGAAGATTAATATTCTACGACACAAAACGAATTTACAAATGGAATGCATAAGTAGTGGTTGAATTTGCAGTTAAAAAAACTAATTTTCAAAAAGTTACAAAAATTGGTTAAACTTCAACAAAATAGTTCAACTTTTTCCCAAAGAAATTAATCAACTAAAATTTTTAAATCAAATAATTAAATTTTCATCCAAAAGCATTACTTTGCTACTAAAAAAATACAAATTCTTAACAAAATTAATATATTTTTAATAAAATATTTGAATTTTTAACCAAGAAGATTATTAGTCTGCCAAAAAACGACGTTTTTACAAAATACATTAATAATTTCTGACCATAAAGTTGAATTTTCAAGCAAAACGATTATTTTTCTACAAACAAATACAAATTTTCAACAAATTATAGACACTTTCAACCGAAAGGTTGAACTTTTGAACGAAATTTCTACGAAGCAGTTGATTTTCTACTACACTGCTGAATTTTTTAGACAAAATGACGAATTTTCTACAAAACCAGTTGAATCTTCCACCCGAAAATATGAAGTTTTAATAAAAACGTTAATTTTTATTTAAATACTGGAATTTTAATTTTAAAAAATCAGTTTTTAACCCAAAGAATAAATTTTTAACCGAATATATAAATTTTAAAATAAATAGTTAAACTTTCAATATAGCAGATGCATTTTTTATAAAATAGACGAATCTTTAAAAAATTAATTTCATTATTAACTGAATAGTTAATTTTTTTAATCTGAAAATACTTTTTATGAAAAAACGAGGTTTCAAAAAGTTACATAATATTTGAAATCAAATAGGTGATTTTTTAAACTACAAAATTATTTTGATTAAAAAAAGAATCTTTTACAAAACAGTAGAATTTTATACCAAATTGTTGAATTTCCAAGACAAAAATGACTTGAATTCTTAACTAGAAAAGATTAATTTTAAACCAAATAGTTGCAATCTGAACCAAAAAATTTATTTGATACAAAAAAGGCGAATTTTCTACTCAAAAATATAAACTTTTAATAATAAAAACCCTTCTTTTGAACCAAACAGTTTTATTTTCAACTACAGTTATTGATATAAAAAAATGTATTTTTAATAAAGTAGTTCAACTTTCGTTCAAGGAGTTGAATTTTCAACAAAAACATAAATTAAAAAAAATGTGCATTTTTTCATGAATGTTAACATTACAATTGGAAAGTATATATAAAGTGCAATTTATTGTAGAAAACGATTTGGTAGAATCAAACAATTTTTGTTTGGTTCAACTCGAGGTGTTACTCACTACGAAATTTGTAAATTTAAAAACTGTGGATGCGACAACCAGTCTTGAATTCTTACAGACTTACAAGATTTGGTTGAGATGGCCGGGAGTTCCGAGATTTCCGAATCTGCCCGCGATCAGAACTCACGTGTGGTTCTACAGACTCGGCTGAACTCAACGACTTTCGGATCCAGTCGGCTTTTCGTTGGCCAAAGATTTCCAAGATTTCTCACGATTGCTAGATTTTTCAAAGATTTCCAAGAGTTCCTCAAAGAGTGTTTATTAGTGAGTAGCCTATCGGTTCAACCATATAATAAAGTTATTACATGGAAAACAAAACATTTGGTTAATCCAACTAAATTTTCTGGCTTTTTAAACCAAATCTTTTGGTAGATGAAGTATTTAATAAATTTGCTGAGGCCTTTACCAAAGTATCGATTTTAAATTTTCAAAGCCGATAACTGAGTCTATCAGCTTGCTGATAAGTAGGGTCCTACTTTCTCATAAATTATTTTTTGGTTTCGCGATTTAATTAAAAATCGCGAGAAAGTAAGTTCTAAAAAATACGAATTTCCATCCAGGTTCAGAAGATACTAGTCTGACCATTTATTACTGATGGACTGCGGTAGTGCGGTGGCATAATTGGTAGTAAGGTAATAAGGAGTTTGTTGGTTCAAATCCAGCCCACAGTGATTTTTTTTAACTTTTTTTTTGTCAGGGTTTTCAGCTCATTCGTGAATCGAAAAAATTATTTGGTTGGGCCAACCAAATCTTTTGTTGGATCAACCAAAATTTGTTTACTTTAACCAAATTTGTATGTATAAATTTAAAAAAAGCGGTTTTTTTGTTCAAGAAAGATTTTTCTGAGTTCATTATTCGAAATTGATTACGTGATTTCTCGTTTGACGTTCGATTATGTCTCGTGATGAGTTTGCGTAAAATCGAAGTTTCCCCCATTCATGTGCAGCTTTCAATGCATAGTTTAAGTGCACATACGCATAATATCACTTAGTTGGCATTAAAACTTTGAACTAAACGCGAGGTTCATGGACAATTTTTCTTAATTTTACTACAGTTATATAATTAGTTAATTAACGTAATTCATGGCGGCCCATTTGAATTCGTCCTTTCCTTCGGTAAGTATTTTTTGGAAATAAATTGTTCAATCATCTCATTTATATTTATTTTTTGAAAAGCCCAAAAAAATTGTTGTGTTCAATTAACGAAATACTTTATCTACCAAAAGATTTCATTAAGGCAACCGAAAAATTTAATTAGGTCAACCAAATTTTTTTTCTACATATAATAACTATATTCTATGGTTGAACCAACAAAAATATTAGTTATTCAACCAAATCGTTTTCTGAGTGTGCTTTTATTAGTATATTCTTTAAAAGTTTACATGCATGCATTTTAAACAAAATAGTAGAATTTTTAACATACAAGATGAATTTTTCACCAAAATATTCATTTTCAATCCAAAAGAACGAATTAAAAAAAATTGTTTAATTTTGGATCTATAAAAACGAATTTTTTAAATTATAGTTTAATTTTCAACCAGATCAATAGATTTTGAACCATCAAAACAGGATTTTTGACTAAAAATATTAATTTTCAATCCAAAAGAGGGAATTTTTTGTACAAAAGGACGAATTTTTAACAAAAACATGGATTTTTCGACCTACAAAGATGAGTTTTTAACAAAATAGTTAAATTTTCAAATACATAATTAAATTTCATGCCGAAAAAGAAGAATTTGAACCAAAAATATTAATTTTCAACATAAAAGAAAGAAATTTGAACAAAATAGTTACATTTTTAACCTGCATAAACGAATTTTTAACAAAACTATGGAATTTTCGACCTACATAAAAGAGTTTTTCAACCAAATAATTACATTTTCATACACATAATTAAATTGTCAACAAAAAAAAAAGAACAATTTGAACCAAAAATAGTTATTTTCAACATGAAAAAAGAAATTGTCTTCTCAAAAAGACTAATTTTGAACAACAATGTTTAGTTTTTAATAAAAAATATTTGTTTACAAAATGGTTGAATTTTTAACAAAAAATTGAATTTTCAATCAAATTGCTAAATTTTCAACCTACATAAATGAATTTTTAACAAAAAATATTAATTTTCAATACAAAAGAATACATTTTCTGTCCCAAAAGGACGAATTTTTAACAAAACTATGGGATTTTCGAAATACAAAAATGAGTTTTCAACAAAATAGTTAAAGAAATCAATTTTCAACCAAAGAAAAGAAGAATTTCAACCAAAAATAATCATTTTCAACATGAAGAAAAAAATTTTCTTCCCAAAAAGACGATTTTTTAAGAAAAATCTTTAGTTTTTGACAAAATGACGAATTTTCTATCCAAAAAGAAAATTGATCAGTTTCAATCATTTTTAATAAAATGGTTCAATTTTTATCAAAATAGTTATATTTTTAACCAATAGTTGAATTTTAAAGTTAAAAAGATTCAAATTGCAAGGCTAAATTTTTAGCCAAAAATGGAATAACCACATTTGCAGTAAAAAATGTATTTCAATAAAATCGTTAAACTTTCATCTTTCAACTAGAGCAGTTAAGTTTTTAGTTGAAAATATTAATTTTAAATAAAAAAATATACAATTTTGATTTACCTTCACTTTTTTCTTTTTCATTGAGAAAAATGATTCTAATTTAAGCAGACTTCAATTTTAAACGATGTTTGAAATTGTTAAATTTTTGAAGATATCTTTGAAGATTTACAAAATTTAAAGTTCAGTGAATGTTTTTTTTTATACACAGATCTTATATTTTATTCATAAAACCTATTCAATTATTTAAAATTAAATGGAATACCTTTAATATTTCGTTATTACCTTTGAGATTCTTGAAATCTATTCAAAACTTTTAAAAACATTTTTAAAATTTTGGAATCCTTCAAAATGTCTCCTCCATTAAAATCCTAGAAAATTTATTAAAATATCTTAGTATAAACCTTCAAAATCCCTTAGAATAAAAAATGATATAATTCTAATTTAAAATGATTTGCATTTACATATTCTAATGTTTAAATAATTTTATTTTGTAGTTAAGTATTCAATATTTAAATTGAACATTTTTGCAGGAAGGAAAGTTTTACATTTTTATGACTCGGAAAAATGTTTCGTAACTCGCGAATGACCAGAAACCTGTTTTTGTTTCTAGAACCCGTTCTGAAACATTTATTTTAAGAATAAAATAAATAAAAAATTTAAGAAATAAGCATAAAAAATAAAATTAGTTAGCAATTTAATTAGCTAATTTATTATAGTTTAACATCTAGAGTCACGTTAAAGGAGATAAAATAAATTTTCTTCGATAAAAATACCTGTTTTTATTTAAATCTAAAAGTAAATAAATGTTGTTCCAAGAACTTTGATAAATAATCAGGATTAAATATTGTATCCTTGAAAAACATTGACGCTCATTACTGTGATAAATCACTTATTTGTATTGAAAACATAATCGCGGTATGTAAATGATTATGATGTTGTTTTAGAGTGATAAATATAAATCTTATTGCGATTTTGCCTTTTTTATCAGCCCAATGAATATATCCGTAAATTATAAACTAAAAATAATATAGCAGGACTCTTCCGTACAGTTTCTATAACATTTTCTAAACAATTCTAATTCTCGGAAATCTCAGCAAACTAGCATGCGAGAATAAATCTTGGAAATATTTGGCTAATCTTAGACAGAGATTGACAGCCGACTGATTCTGAAACATGCCGAGGTTAACCGATCGGATGAGAATCCCACGTGAGTTTTGATCGCGAGCAGGGTCGGAAATCTCGGAACTCTCGAAAATCTGGGAACTTTCGGAACTCTTGGAAATCTCGGAACTGTCGGAACTCTCGGAAATCTCTGTAAGAATTCAATACAGATTGCTGCATTCACAGTTCTAAGATTTTCAGAATAAATAAAATAATTAACATACTTTATAGATTGTACTCAATTATGTAAATAAAAGTTTTGGTTTCCAAAAAGGTATTTGTATAATTTATAAATTTAGGGAATGAACATACAACCTTATAATTTTGTTCCAAATTCATAAATTTTGTTAAAAACAAAGAATTTCTTCTTTTTGGTGAAAAAATCAATTATTTGTTCACAAAGTAACTTCTTTGTTAAAAACTCACGTTTTTGGTTCAAAAATTCAATTTTTTGTAGATAATTAATCTTTTTGGCAAAACAATTCCGCACCTTGGATGATATTTTTTTCGTTAACAAAAAATCTTTCTTGGTTGAAAATTCGTCTTTTTGGTTTGAAAAGTCTTCTGTTGTCGAAAAAAATGTCATATTTTTGTCTAAAAATACAACTGCTTGGATAAAAACTAATCTTTTTTAAGCGCGGATTTTCTATTATCTTTTTGGAAATTTGTCTTCTGTAGTTGAATTCAACTATTTTTTATTCCAAATTTCAATATCTTTTGTTTGGAATATCAATTCTTACATTTTTCGTTAAAAATGAATTTTTTTGTATGAAAATTAATTTTTTAACGAAAAATTCAACTATTCCATTTTTGGTTGAAAATTGATTTTTACAATTGAAAATTAATTTTTGAAATGAACATTTAACTATTACAGTTTTTGTTGAAATGTTGTCTTTCCTAATTGAAAATTCATCTATTTTGTTGAAAATTATTATCTTTGTTAAAAATTTATTTTTTTGAAGATTCATTATTTTAGTTGAAATTGAAGTTTTTTTACGGTTGTAAATTTATCCTTTTTAATTTAAAATTCATGATTTTTGTTCAAAATTTTAATATTTTGTCCAGAATTATTTTTTTTTTTGATTGTTAAAAATTCATCTATCTTACCACAAATTCTTTTTTGATTTTTAAATTGAACTTTTTTAACTGAAAATGTAAGTATTTCATTTTTGGTTGACAATCATCTTTTTGGTCGAAAATTCAACTACTTGGTTCAAAATTCACTTTCTTTATTGAAGATCCATCATTATAGTTGAAAATTAATTCCTTTGGCATAAAATGTAACAATTTTGTTTGATAAGTACGTTTTTCTTGTTGCTGAAAATTTACCTTATTTAATTAAAAGTTATGTATTTTGTTGGAAATTCAAATATTTAATCGAAAATTCTTCTTTTTTTGATTAAAAATTATATTTGTTGTTGTTGAAAATGTACCTAATCCATTTTTTATGCAAATTCATTTTCTTTAGTTAAAAAATTAACTATTTGGTTCAAAATACATGCATTTTGTGGAAAATTCGTCTTTTGTAGTAGAATATTGAACTTCTTGATGAAAAATTAATTTTTTTATTGACACTTATTCATCATATCTTATCTATCATATCATGAGAACCTGTAAATATTTTTGAATTTTTGCTGGCTTAAATTAGAGATAAGATCTCAAAGGTTACTTCCTATCAATTTCAGTTTATTTCTCGACAATTTTCTTAGTCACAAAATGTTTTGAAGTTAAGGTACAACTTCGGAGAAATTCTTTTGATTAAAAATTCAACAATTTACTTGAAAATTTATATATTTTATTGTAAGCTCGTACTTTTGGTCGATAATTCAACTTATTTTTTTAACCTTATTTTTCAATTAAATGAAAATTTTTGTCTTAACTAAAAATTTAACTTTCCTATTTTTAACAGGAAATTAAGTTTTTAAATAAAAATGTAACCATTTGATTACTTGTTGAAAATTTATCTTTTTTGATTAAAAAATTATCTTTTTCAGTTGAAAATCCATTTATTTGGTCGAAAATTATTTTCTTTGGTTAACAATTTAACTATCTTACCACAATTTCTTGTTTTGTTGTTAAAAATTAATTACTTTAACTGAAAATATAAGCTAAAAGTCTAAAATTCAACAATTTGGATAAAAATTTAATTTTTTTTTTGTTAACATTTAATTTTTTAAACTCAAAATTTTGTAACTCTGAGTGAGGTTGAAAATTTATCTTCTTTAGTTGAAAACTTACGAATCTTGTAAATACTCGTCCCTTGTGTTTTAAAACATCTTCATGCTGAAATCTCTTTTTTTTTCTTAGTTTTCATTTTACAATTCTAGTTGAAAATTGAAGTTTTCAATAAAAAATGCAACCATTTTATTTTTTTATTGGAAATTGATCTCTTTTAATGAAAAAATTATCTTTTTTAGTTAAGAGTTTATGTATTTTGTTGACAATTCATTTATTTGGTTCAAAATTCAAATATCTTGTTGAAAACATTCTTGTTTTTTATGTTAAAAATTAATTTTTGTAACTATAAAAATTTAATTTTTTCGTGCTGGATAGAAAATTTATCCTCCTTATTTGAAAATGTGCGCATTTTGTTAAAAATTCATCTTTTTGGTAAGATATTAATAATAATAGTGAAAAATGTATCCTCGTTGACTTTTTATTTCTTTGGTTAAAATTTTAACTGTTTTTTTTAATACGTTTTTTATGCCTAAACATTACTTTTTTAACCGTAAATATGAATATTCAATTGAAGGTTGAAATTGTATGTCTTTTAGTTGAAAATTCATCTTTTTTTTTTAAGAAAAATTTATAACGGCCAGAGAATATAAAAAATTTCTCAGGAACAGTAAAGAACGAGATTGTTTAAAATAGAATTCCTTCCAAATATTTCTTTACTATTTGTTCATAACTAATAAGGAAAATCAAAGTTAAACATTTGAGAAAAAAACCATCACTTTCTAGCACTTATCTAAGAGAAGATATTTATAAACAATAATGAATTGTTTAAATAAATATTTGTTCAAATTGCGTTAATTATTATCTCACTAAGTGAAAAGTTGACAAAATTTTTTTTTCAAAAAGCGCAAATATCTGGCATTATTACAGATTAAGTTAGTTATAAACAATAATTAAAACAATTGGTTTTGTAAAATTTAATGAACTATTAAGTTACTCAAAGTAAAAAATAGACGAATAGTTAAAATTTGCAGACATTACCGCAAGTTTTTACCTTTAAAGAAAGAGAATATTATTAAAAAAATAACAATTTGTTTAAACAATTATTTTTATCTACTTAAATTAATTATTACGTCACTCAAATAGAAATGTGGACAAAAATGTGAAAATTTTGTAAAAAAGCTGCAACTATTTAGTATTAATACAGAATAAGTTAGCTATAAACAATTAGAATTTGTCTACACAATTATTTTTGTTAAACATAATTCAATATTAACCCATGCCAAGTGAAAAGTCAACAAAAAGATGATAATTTTAGAAAAAACCGCAATTTCTGCCAGTATTCAAAGAAAATATTATTAACAATAATAATACATTTTCTAAATGATTATGTTTGTTAAAATTAATTAACTATTACCTCACCTTAATTATAATTTGGACAAAAAGTGAAAAATGTTTAAAAAACTGCAACTTTCCATCTCTATTCTAAGAGAAAATTATTAAAAACGATATTAAATTGTTTAATAAATTATGAAAACATCTGATTATCAGTATCAAGTAGTATTTTATGTATTAGAAACAATATGCTTAAAAAAACGGCAAACAAATAATAATTAGCAGTAAAAACTCGCAACTCCCAATTTGATCACTTATGGGGTTTTTTCGAGACCCCATAAAACAGACTTATGGGGGTATTATTTTATTCATATTCTATGACTAATTCTGAAGTGAAATGACGAATTTCAACTCAATTGAGCTATTATTGACGATTCTGAGTAAAATGTACAAAAACTACTTGTTTCTTATGGGAAATATGTTTTTTTCAACAAAAAAAAAATATTTTTTGTCTGGTTTTATACAAACTTCCGAGTGAAATACATAAAAATTCGAGGAAATAAAAGTTTCCAATGCCTTTCTAGGCCGCCCTACCCTACTTATTAAGTAATATTTAGATTGGCTGCAGGTCCCTCAGGATATCTTAATTTAATTTTGCTTATGCCTTCCAATCAGCAAAAATGTTTATTTTGCAACACAGGAATAGAAACCCAATATAAATGAGTTTCTACCTACTACCATTGATTTGAAACGTGATTATTCATTCAAAAAAGGATCGATAATTTTTTTCAAAAAACTGTTTGAAAGCTTATTAAATTCGGCGTCGAGTTTTGAAAAAAAAAGCAAGAATTCCTCGAATTTTGAATTTTGATTTCAACTTCTCGTGATAAAATAGGAAAATTATAGCAAAAATCTGAAATTTCTACTGAACAGTCTTTGAAGTATTATCTTTAATTCAAGCCTATAAAAATTTAAAAATCTCTATTGGTTTTCGAGATATAACAAAAAATGTCCAAGCGTTTCTGCGTCAAGTTTCAGTCGGCGTAACCAGTGAGTTCGGTCAGCAGCAGTTATCGCTGACTGAAACTCGACGCAGGAACGCTTGGACATTTTTTATCATATCTTGAGAACCTGTAAATATTTTTGAATTTTTTCTGGCTTAAATTAGAGATAAGATCTCAAAGGTTACTTCCTATCAATTTCAGTTTTTTTTTCTCGACAATTTTCCTAGTCACAAAATGTTTTGAAGTTAAGGTACAACTGCGGAGAAATTCTTTTGATTAAAAATTCAACAATTTACTTGGAAATTTATATATTTTATTGTAAGTTCGTACTTTTGGATTGAAAATTAATATTCTTGATAAAAAATTCAATAATACTTGCAATTTAGTTTTTTTATTATGTTACATAAATTAATTATTCACTTGAAGGTTATATAATTATATATTGGATATAATTTATATAATAAAAGCTTATTTTTATTTCTATTTCAAGTTTAGAAAATATATAAAGAAAACATTATTTGAATATTTTAATGAATTGACTATTGACTGATTAATTTTTTTACAATATTTAATTACGTAAAGATGGAATTTTAAGTTTTCTTTATTGCTTAACATTAACTGATTATTTATTGTAAGGTAATATAATTGAACATTAGCTCTAATTTGTACCATAAAAGTTTATTTATATTTAACATATCTCTATTACAATTACATAATTTTTTTAAATGCTTGTGCTATTTTAAATGTTTTTTTTTAATAAATTTTTTCTGAAACAAGATATTCTCCATCGCTCCGCTGGCAATCGAAAGAAAGAGCATCTAAATTGCTTATTCGAAATTACATGGAAATTTTCTGGAGTTAGTTTAAAGGTTATTAATCAATTAACATTTTAGAAATGCAACTTGAAATTTCAAAAAAATATATAAAGTAAAAAATCTTTTTTGGATGAAAAATTCTCTAAAAATTTATCTTTTTGATTTAAATCTTTAAAATGGTTTCATGATTTTTTATTTATGTTGATTTTATCTTTTGAGTTGAAATATTGCATCTTTATTGGATAAAATGCAACTGGTTTGTTGAAAATTCGACTACTTCCTAGAAAATTTACGTTTTGTTTAAAATTCGTATTTTTGTGCTGTAAAGTCAATTCAAATCTTTTTTCATGAAAATACAACTCTTTTTTTTGAAAATTGTTTTTTTTTTATTTAAAAATTCAACTGTTGTAATAGAATTTTCATTTTTCTTAGACAAAAATAACAATGGTTTGTTAAAATTTAACAATCTTGTTAGAAAGCTATACTTTTAAATTAAAAATTCGACTATTCAGCAAAAAAATTTACTTATTGTTTACAATTCTCATTCTGGTGTTGGAAACTGACCTGACATTTTTTAGTATGAAAATTGAATTTAAAAAAAATTTTAATTCATCTGTTTTAGTAGAAGTTTCATCTTTCTTGAATAAAAATGGAAATGTTCGTTTTTTCGTTGAAAATTCTACTGTTTCGTCGAAAATTTAACTATTTCCTACTAATTTTCCTTTTTGTTTGAAATTTATATTTTGGTGCTGAAAAAGGAACTGAAATATTTTCTGGATGAAAGCTTAACTTTAAAAGAAAATGGTGTCGTTTTTTTTAATCAAAAATACCTCTGTTTAAGTTATACTAGAAGAAATTTAGATAAAAACAATATAATGATAAAGATATTTTTATTGACATTATTATTTTTAATATTATAAATAAATTTAATAATTAAATGCATTAATCAGCCATTTTTTGATAGAAAAATTCACTTTTTCTATGTTTTTTTTTTAAATTAGGAACTTTATGATAATTTTAGAAAAATAGATAATGTTTTGATTAATCCTATGATTTTTTTAAAACAAATTTAATAAACCAATGCATTATTCGAACATTCGTCTGCAGAAAGATTCCTTTTTTTCAAATATCAATCATTTCGGTTAGGAACTTCATGACAATTTGAGCATTTGTTTTTTAAAATTGTTTAAAAAAGTCATAAAATTGATCAATGAATTATCAAGTTTTCTGAAATGATTATGAAATTCCTAATTAAGAAAATTTGTCATCGAAAAAAACTCATTCTTCTTTCTGCAAATGCCTTATCTATGCATTTGTTTACTAAATTTGTTTAAAAACATCATTAAATTTATCAACGTTTATGAATGTTGCTAAAACTTTCATGAAGTTCCCATCTGAAAGAACTGGCATTGAAAAAAAAAACGAATTTTTTTTCCGATAATCGCCCGAGCCATGCATTTGTTCATTAAATTTGTTTTAAAAAATCATAAGATTAAACAACAAATTATGAAGTTTTTTAAAATTAGCATGAAGTTCATAATTAAAGAATGACATCGATTTTTTTGAAGTTTTTATGGAATTATTTTAAAAAATTATTAATACTTCAAATTTTCAGGAAAATAAAGGGTAAAAAATATTTTGATGTTTCGATGAAAATAATTTATTACTAATTTTTATATTATGAACTGATTAACTAATTATTGACTGATTGATTTTAAAAAACTGAATATAAATTGTTTTCAATTAAGTCACGTAAATTCATTATTTGCATTATGGTTATGTAATTAAATATTTCTATTACTAACATTTGTTTTTTGTTTAAAATATCTATAATTACAATCATTTTCTTAATGTTTAGGATGTTGGAAAATGAGTATCTAAATTCAATTTTCAAAATTACTTGTATATACACATATTAATAAAAATAAGGAATTTACGAGATCGTAAAGATAACTTACCGACATGGAAATAGGATGTCGTAAAGTAGTCGTAAAGGTGTCGTAACGATGTCGTAAAGACGTCGCCAAATTTCGGGTCCACTGGGTAAATTCTCGGGAATTAAAAATTTTTAATCAGCCCCTTGGAACTTTGAGTTGAAAATGTGCTGTGTGTTGACGGTGGCCATGCGGTGGAATTAATTATAGGCTTTTAAATAATTCTAAAAAATATTATGTTCTTTACGCATTAATTAATTATTAATAGATTCTGCTAAAATTTATATTTTTTAGAATTATTTAAAAGCCTATAATTAATTCCACCACATGGCCACCGTCAACACACAGCACATTTTCAACTCAAAGTTCCAAGGGGCTGATTAAAATTTTTAAATTCCCGAGAATTTACCCAGTGGACACGAAATTTGGCGAAGTATTTACGACATCGTTACGACATCTTTACGACTACTTTACGACATCCTATTTCCATGTCGTTAAGTTATCTGTACGATATCGTAAATAAGTCGTATGATCTGACGATGTTTTTACGATATCGCAAAGTCACTGGAACGACATGGACATAGGATGTCGTAAAGATGTCGTAAAGATGTCGTCAAGACGTCGCCAAATTTTGTGCCCACTGGGTAAGTTCAGGTTATATAACCGAGAATATGACTGAACCCAATGGGCACGAAATTTGACGACGTCTTTATGACATCGTTACATCTTTACGACATTTTTACGACATCATATGCCCGTGTCGTTTCGGTGTCTTTACGATATCATAAAGACATCATCAGATCATACGACGTGCTTACGATATCGTAAAGACACCTTAACGACATGGACATAGAATATCGTAAAGTTGTCGAAAAGATGTCGTAAAGATGTCGCCAAACTGTGTGCCTACTGGGATTTAAAATAATCTTAGAGAATTTAAGAATTTATGTTTTTTAGCAATATTTTGATTGTTCAGGTTATATCAGCGGTTGAATATAAATTATTTTCTAGCTCAGAGATGTTCAGGAATTTAAAATATGCAAAGCAGTAGCTCATTTATTATTTAACACTGTTAGACTGAAACTCTAACCTAAAAATTCAATTGCCTCTTAATAAATACCACGAAGTAGCATAAGATGACCCCACTCCCGGAAAACTTACGTGTGACTGGAATGTTCAACAAAATAATTAGATTTTTAACATTATAGTTGAATATTCTATTTGAAAAGACAAACTGGGTTGTCAACGAAAAAGTGTCATAGTTTATATTTTAATCGAAAAGAATGAAATTTGCATAACAAAAGGAAAAAAATTTAAAACCCAAAAGACGAATTTCCAACAAATAAAGATGTTTCACTTAAAAGATAAATCAAAGCCCCAGTGGACAACAAATTTGGTGACGTCTTTACGACATCGTTACGGCTTATCTACGACAATTTTACGACATCCTATGTCCGTGTCGTTCTAATGTCTTCACGATATAGTAAAGACATCGTCAGATTATGAGACGTTTTCACGATATCGTAAAGACGCCGTAACGACATGGACATAGGATATTCTAAAGTTGTCGTAAAGATGTCGTAACGATGTCGTAAAGACGTCGCCAAATTTTGTATCCACTGAAGCTTATTTAAATTATCGAAACTTCAAGCAAAAAGACCAATTTTCTTTACAAAAATGCAATTTTCAAACAACAAATATGACTGTTCAACAAAGAACTAATTTTGCACGAAACTTATGCATTTTTACGCAAAAAAAAAGGAAAGTCCAAAAAAAGACAAAAAAAAGCGAATAATTACCTAAAAAATATCAATCTTAAAAAATGGAAAAGTTTCATTTTCTATTAAAAAATGAATGAATTTTAACTAACTAGATAAATTTTCAATTTAAAATATAAATGTTTAACAAAAAAGTGATTTCTTAACAAAGTGATTCAACAAAATATTTTAAACAAATTAATTTAATCAAAAAGATAAATTTCCAAAAAATAGTTGAATTTTCTGTTGAAAAATATTTTGGTCGAGTTTTCACGATCAAACTATGAATTTTTTAACAAGAAATAATTTTCTACCAAAAAAATTGAATTTTCAATCCAAGAAAGACGAATTTTTTCAGCCAAAAAGGATGAACTTTTAACAAAATAGTTAAATTCTCTACCAAATAGTTGCATTTTTATCCAAAAAAGATCAATTTTGTACTAAAACAGATAAATTTGTCATGAAAAAACAAATTTTTTAAATAAGCGGAACTTTCATTCAGAAAATATTTCAGTTCATATTTCAACACCAAAGTATAAATTTTAAACAAAAAGTAAATTTTCTACGAAATAGTTAAATTTTTAAGAAAATAGTATGATAGCTGAATTTCTAATCAGTTGAATTTTTATTAAAAAAAGATTTAATTTCTGCTAAAGCTTCGCGCTCGATAACTTGTGTTCAATTGAAAAATATCATGAAGATGATTTGTAAATCTTATTAAAATCTACTAAAAACAGCGCTTTAAACTTATGGATCTCTTAAAAAACCAAAATTGCATACTTTTGAAAATGATCTAACTTTTGGAACTTTTGTCTAATTAAGAAATTTCTTGATAATAGTTTCGAAAAACATATATTCTATATCTATAGTAGAAATTTGGATTGATATTTCTTAACCTATTAAAAATTTTTTTTTCCTTTTTTTCGAAAATTTTCAAAATGTTGAAAAGCATATAACTTTTTGAAGTTTTATCAAATTTGAAAATGTCATTAGGATAATTTGCAAGTCTTTTTGACGCGCACCAGAAAATTTAACAAAAATGTCTACAAATAAAAAAAAAATTTATTCAAATTTTGAAAGAGCTCAAACTTTTTGAATTTTTGTCTAATCGAAAATTTTAACTGACATACTTTCTAAATATATTTGATATATAATAATAAATTTAAACGAAATTTCCTAATCTTTTAGAAAAATATTTTTTTATATTTTTCTGAACATTTTCAAAATTTTCAAAAGTATATAAAATTTCTAATTTTCATCGAAATTGAAATTTTTATTTAGATAATTTGCAAGTCTTTTACCCATCTATAAGAAACGTTGAAAAAATTTCTATAATTTAAAAAAATTTAAAAATGCTCTAATTTTTTAAATCGTGGGCTAATCGAAAAATTAGGCTAGAATAGTTTCGAAATATATTTGGTATTTAATAAAACTTTTGAATGAAATTTTTGATCTATGAAAAAAATATTTCTTTCTATTTTTTGAAAATTTTCAAATTTTTGAAAAGTATGTAACTTTTCTAATTTTTATAAAAATCAAAAATTTTATTTGGACAATTTGCAAGTCTTTTACTCATCTATGAGAAAGTTTGACAAAAATTTCTAAAATTTAAAGAAAAGAAAATTTTGAAATTTTGAAAATGCTCTAACTTTTTTAATTTTCGTTGGAAATATCTGATTAACTCGATTAGACAAATCCTTCAAAAGCGATCGTCACACAAACATACAGACATATAGACAGACACCAGACAAATTTTATGATTTTCGGATTCTGTGCGTGCCGAAACGTAAAGATCCGTTAAAAATGAGAATGTAAAAAAGACAAACTTTAAAAAAAAAGTTGAATTTTCAACCGAAAAGTTAAAGAAAATATGCAATTTTCTATTAATTAAAATAAATTGTCAGAGAATTTATTTCCCGGTTATATTCTCATTCTCGTTACCGTTCTCAAAGTAATATAACCGGTTCAAAATTCTAGGGCTGATAAACAGTTATTCGAAACTTTGTTAAATTATGAAAATAAATTTAAAAAGTTGGTGCGCGCATGCGCGGGCGCATACTGGTCTCGTATTTGAAATTTCAAAGTAGTGCAGGCCTGATCGAACTCGCTATTCGACGTTTTCAGACTGGGTAGTATCACTTTTCCTCTCACTCTTCAGATGTTCTGCTGTAGGTTATCTCAGACCCAGTCCCGATTATCTAGTTAGTAGTTACGGGGGAACCGTCAAAGTGAGTGGTTCTTGCTGGAATGCAAATTTTTGCGTGCTCGTGCTCATTCATTCAATTGGCCTTAAGCCACACAACTTGCCCTGATTTTCAAACAGTTCTTTTCCTTATAGTGACATCACACTTTTCTTTCTAATTGCAGTTGCTTCGGTGCATTCATTCCAGCATTCATCGCTTTTCCACAACCGCAAAAGGTAAATTTTCAAATAAATAATATCTATTATTCAATTTCAGTGACAAGAATTTACTTTCTCTTTCTGTTTTTATTTTATTCTCCGGCTCACATAATTAATATTACTGCGGTTGTGAAATTTCACTCCAACTGTGCAAGTAAAATTCTCAATATGTTGAGCTAAAAGAGGTCACGAGTTTTGTAAGGGTTGCAGAGTAGGGTGGCCCAAGAAGATGACATTTTTTTGTCGTCTCATCCCCCTATTTTTTTTTATTTTAAGTGAAAATAGTTTTGCAATTTTTTATAAATTAAAAGTGAATGTTTAACCTGTGAGCCGAGGTGTTTAAGTATTCAATTTTGTATTGTTGTAAAAATGATAATAAGATAATAGTAAGCATGACTTAGAATAATATTACCATAATTTTATTCAGAATACAGCATAGATGTTGAATTATTGAAAATGGGCTAGAAGATCAAGAATTTTTAAAAATTTTTCTCTTGGAACAATATTTTGCTCTCATAAAAAAAGTTGTTTAAACAAAAATGGTCTAAAAATTTGTTCCTTATCATTTCTTGATAGGATTCGTAATTTTTATTTTAGTGTTAAAAAATAACAATAAAACTTAAAAATTAAATTTTGAAAAAAAAAACGACACAAGTGAGGAAAAAAAGAGAAAAATTTATTATTCATTCTTGATAAGATCCGTAGTTTTTATTTTAACCGCAAAAAGAAACATTAAAAATGTTTAGCCCGAAAAAATCTAAAAAGTTGTTATTTATCATTTTTTAATAGGCTGTGCAGTTTTTCATATTATCGTAAACAATAACATTAAAAATAAAAAATTAACTTTTGAAAAACGACACAAGTACCGAGAAAAAATTAATAGACGAAAGTTATTCAGTTAAAAAGATTAAAGAATTTGTTATTATTTATTTTTCTACAAGATTCGTAGTTTTTATTTTATCCACAAAAAGTAACATTAAAAATGAAAAATTAGATTGGAGTTAAATGACACCCTTGACGAAAAAACAATAAGAGCAAAATTTGTTAAACTAAAAAAATCTAAAAAGTTTTTTAAAATCATTTTTCGGTAGGCTGCGCAGTTTTTGATATTATCGTAAAAAATAAAAATAATATATATTTTTGGAAAAACGGCGCAAGTAACGAAACGAATTAATAGAGAAAAGTTATTCAGTTCAAACAGATTAAGAAATTTTTTATTATTTATTTTTCAATGATATTCGCAGTTTCTATTTTTAACCGCAAAAAGTAAAATTAAAAATGAAAAATTAAATTTTTGGAAAAACCACGCAAGTAACGAAAATAATTAATAGACGAAAGTTATATCCTTTTTAGAAGAATAACAGAAGCGACGAAAACAGTGTTTTTTAAACCAAAAAGATATAACAATTTGTTATTAATCATTATTTCAATCTTAATCGTAAACAATAATACAGAAAAATGTGTTACCCAACAAAAATATAAAAATCTGTTATTAGTCATTTTATGATAGGACGCTTAATTTTTGTTTCATTCGTAAAAAATAACAAATTAAGCTTCGAAAAAGGCACGAAATTAAAAAATAAATGTTTAAAAGATAACACAATTTGGGAAAAAAATGAAAAGACAGAAGTTTTTCAACAACAAAAAAAGATTTACAAATTTGTTGACAATCATTTTTTGATAGGATTCATTTTTGTTTTAATCGCAAAATAAACAATTAAACTTTGAAAAACGACACAAGTTAAAAAAAAAATAAATAAATAAAACTGCAAATTTTTTATTATTCGTTTTTCGATAGGATGCAAAGTTTTTTTAATCGGTAAAAAATAAAAGAATATAATATTTGAAAAAACAGCACAACCGACGAAAAATAAAATCAATGGAAAACAGTTGTTTGAACAAAATAAATCTAGAAATTTGTTATCAATCATGTTTCGATAATATTTGTAGTTTTTATTTTTACCGTAAGAAGAAACACTAAAAATAAAAATAAAATGTGTGGAAAAACGAGACAAATGAGGAAAAAGTAGATAAAAATTGTTAACCCAACAAAAATCGATAAATTTGTTATTAATCATTTTTGGATAGAACGTCTAGTTTCTGTTTTTATCGTAAAAATAACATTCAAAATTATAAATTAAATTTAAATGAGAATGTAAAAAACGGCAGTGGTTACAAAAAAATTAACACAGAAAATATATTCAGTTAAAATATATTCAAAAATTTGTTATTACTTATTTTTCAATAAGACGCGTAGTTTTTTCATCGTTAAACATTAAAATTAAAAATAACAGTATATAATTTTTGGAAGAATAACAGAAGCGACGAAAACGGTTTTTTTCAAACCAAAAAGATCTACAAAATTGTTATTAATCATTGTGTCAATCTTAATCGTTAAAAATAATACAGAAAAATTTGTTACCCAACAAAAATATAAAAATTTTGTTAATGATTATTTTTTGATAGGACGCTTCATTTTTGTTTCAACCGTAAAAAATAGCATTAAACCTAACCAATTAAACTTTGAAAAACGACACAAATTACGAAAAGAAATAAAGACAAAAGTTATTCCGTTAAAAAAAACTAAAAAAAATTGTATTATTCATTTTTCTATATGACGCAAAATTTTTCTAACCGTTAAAAAATATAGATATTATATAGATTCGCAGTTTTGACTTTGACCGTAAAAAGTCGCATTAAAAGTAAAAAATTTTAATTTGTGAAGAAACGACATAAGCGACGAAAAAATAATTACAGAAAAAAATTGTCACCCCAAAAAATCTAAACATGTGTTATTCATCATTTTTCGATAGGCTTTCCAGTTTTTATTTTATCGTAAAAAATAACATTAAAAATACAACATTTAATTATTGGAAAAACGCACAAGTTACGAAAAAAATTGATAGACAAAAGTTATTCAGTTAAAAAGAATCTACAAATTTTGTTATTATTCACTTATCGATAGAGGGCATATTTTTTCCATCTTTAAACAATAATATAAACAATGAAAATACATAATTTTTTGAAGAGCAGCAGAAGCGAAAAAAAAATAAATAGAAAAAACATTAAAAAAATTAAATTTGTGAAAGTACGACACAAGTTAAAAAAAAGATTAATAGGCAAACGATATTCAGTTAAAAAAAATCTGAAAAAATTTATTATGAATTTTTTGATAGCACCCAAAGTTTTATAATTGTTAAAAAATAAAAAATAATGTAATATTTGGAAGAACAGCACAAGCGACGAAAAAATTAATAGAAAAAAGTTGTTTAAACAAAACAAAAAAAGAAATTTGTTATAAATTATTTGTCGATAATAAGTAGTTTTTATTTTAACCGCAAAAAGTAACATTATTAATGAAAACTTAAATTTTGGGGAAAGGGACACAAGTGACGAAAAAAAGTAACCAGAAAAAATTTTGACACATCTTAAAAGATCAAAAAAATTTGCAAATTATCATTTTTTATAAGACGGGTTGTTTTAGTTGTAATTGTGAAAAATAACATGAAAAATAAACAATAAAATTTTTGGGAAAACGATACAAGTACGTTAATTTTTGTATAGTTTTTTTCTAGTAAATTCAAGAAATATTTAGAAGTTTTTACTAAAAAATAATTTTAAACTTGAAACGTTGACAACGAATTTAAAACTAGATTTGTGAAGATTTTTAACATCAAATTTAGAAACTTTTTTGGAATTTTGAAGGGTTTTAAGAGAATGAAACAAATTTTCTAAGATTCCTGGGAAAATTTTTAATGATAAATGAATAATCTGAAAGATCTTAAGGCAATTTTTTAATTTCAACAAATTTTTCCAAAATTTAAAGTAAAATTCGAATTGTTTAAAAAGATGTTTAGAATTTTTGAAAAAATTTCAAACAAATATAAAATTTGTCAAATTTAAAAAAAAAATATAGATCAATATGTAGATTTTTGAAGATGTCAAATGAAATGTTTTGAAGCCGTTTAAGGATTGTTAATGGTTTTAAGATAACAAAAAAAGTTTTCAAAATTTCTGGGAAAATTTTGAACGAAATTTTATATTAAAAAAATTAATTTGAGGTCATTATTAATTTTTTTAAATTTCCAAATATTTTGAAAATTTAAAAAAAAGAATCAGGAGTTTTCATTTTGTATTAAAAATTACCCCCCCCCCCCATTCAATTGTAATTTGGTTGACATTTTTTTATTTTATTTTTTTATTTAAAATTAAAATTTTTGTGGTTAAAATATCAACTATTATATTTTTCGAGGAGAATTCTTTTTTTTTAATTGGAAATTTAACTATTTGGTTACAAATTATCTTTTTTTTTTAAATTTTGTTCTGACGTATCTGGAATCTTTGAATTTTCTCAAGAGTCTTAAAAAAATATTTATATAACCTTAAAAATAATTCAACTTAAATATTAAGTATTTATTAAAAAATCGAATTTTTGATTACACTATTATTTTTCCCAGAAATAGAAAAGACTGTAAATCATCTAAAGTTATTATTTTTCGGGATATATGACACAGTTAATGAATTTCAAGTATAATATTGATGGCTAAACACATTTCGTAATTATTTAAACAGTTGTCATATGTTTAAATATTTTTCTCCTGTAAATAGTAAACAGTTATTTGTTCCTGAAATTGATAACACAATTAACGAGTGTTGAGAATAATATATCTTTAGAGATATTTTAAATTATTTAAACAATTGTTATATATTAAAACAGTTCTTTTCGCACATAAATCTTGAATAGTTACTTTTTTCTGGAATAAATTATGCATAAGAGTGATATTTGTTGTGGAAGACAGTTTGCAATTATTTAAACAATTAGAAATCATTCACTTGCTCCTTTGTGAAAAAAGCAAGTGATATTTCTTTTTTAAACAATTAAAAATTGCCTTTAACTTAAAATATCATTTGAAAGTTTATTTATTTTTTAAATTAATTAAAAATTAAAAATAATAAACAATCATTATCTGCGATATTTATAATAGAAAATAATAACTTTTCACGATTTAGACGATGAAAAATTTAGAAAAAAATTTTAATTGCTTTAACAATTTCCAAATATTCCGAGTATAAAAATATTACTTTTAATATCCGTTATTGTGTCATTAATGCCAGCAATTAAATAATAAATTAACATGATTGGCTGGAAAAAATATTGTTAAAACAGTCGAAAATTAATTCAAGAATACTTGGAAAAAATAATCAATATTAAAACAATTTTTAAAACACATGTCTTTAGTATGAATTTTGTATAAAACTGTTATTTTGCATTTTTGGGGGCATTTTCTGGACACTGGGGATGTCAAAATAAAAATGTATAAGTTGGAAATTAGTCTTTAAAAATTTCTTAAGAGTTGACTAAACTTTAATTTACGAAAAGTTAACAAAAAGCACTTCTTTTTCCATTTTTTCGAAAACCGAGTTTTTCCCATTCAAAACCTCATGTTAATTTGAAAATCCTCAGGGCTCGGGTTAAAATTATCCGATTTTAACAAAATTAGAAATTTATTTTTCCAGAAAATAAACAAATTGGGTGGAAACGATCACCAAAAATCAAATTTTTGGATCATCCTATTCAAATACAGTCAAACCTGGATTTAATATCTATTTTGAGACTGAGCGTGACATTAAATCCAGAGTCTCGGAACTATTTTGTCTCTTGTTTTTTCTCATTCTTGTTTGTCTCTCTGTTTGTTGACGCTTGAGTGATCACCGCACATCCTCCCGTAGCTCCTCTCACCCACCCCCACCGCACGGCGTCAATTCTCGGAAATATTAAATGGAGGATCACTAAATCCAGGTTTGAGTGTATTTTAAAAGATTTTTTCTTTTAGGAACAATGCCGTGCCCATTTTTGGCTCGATTGTCTCCGAATTACATTCGGAATTATGGGGCATCTATGATGATGAATTTCCCTCAACATTGTCCAGTGATGTCTCGAATGGTTAGTTCTGGAATAGGAACTGCCGATTCTCCAATTCCAGAGTCTATTAGCAGTAAATGTCCTTTTCTCTCAAACGAGCCTAAGGCCGTAAAAGAGGCCAATCCTGCAATGGAGGAGGACATTATCAATGTGGATTCTGGACCACAAGAGGAAAACAATTTTCACTATGAAAAGTTCTTTCATGAGCAAATCATGCAGAAGAAGAAGGATCACTCTTATAGGTAGGATCTTAAAATTAATTTAAACTATGACAATGATGAAGTGGTGAAATTCAATTAGGCTAGAAAGCTTCAATTTAGATGAATTTATTGAAGGCTAGTGCGACCTGAATTAAATGCAATTTGTAATATGTAACAGTTCATAGTGCATTTGAAATTAATGCTAGACTGAAGGCTGAAACAATTGATTCAGCGATGATGTGTTAAGATTGAGATAATGACTGTATGAGAACTGACAAAGTTGCGTAAGGCCGCGTTTCACCAGAAATTGCTGAATAAACAGCGGTGCAAACAGAAATTTCGGAATAAGCTACGATGCAAATATTGTGTAAGACTGAGTTTCGCCAGAAATTGCTGAATAAGTTGCGATGCAACGAGACATTTCTGAATAAGCTGTGATGTCATTATGTTGTAAGACAGTGTTTCGCCAGAAATTGCTGAGTAAGCTGCGAAGCAATTAAATACAAAGTTAGAGAATCTGTTATGAATCTTTTATATTTAAAATAATTATCAACAAAAAGTGTAGTAGTTGATATTAGTCCCCAGAAATGATATAATTTTCAATAAAAAAAAACTTTTAAATCATACCAAAAATACGAATTTTTAACAAAAGAGTTCAATTTTCAATTAAGAAAGATTTTTTAATCAATAAAGCAAAAAAATCTCATCCTAAATGTTGAGTTTATGAGTCATGAAGACGAATTTTTAAGAAAAGTGGTTGATTTTACAACTAATAAATAGAAATTTCATCCAAAATAATTGAATTTTTGACTAAGAAAAAAATATTTTTCAACGAAATAAGTAAATTTGCAACCAAAAAGATCAAATGTCTAGAAAAAGAATGGCGACGAAAATAGTAAGTTTAATTTTAAGTTAAAAAAAATGAGTTTTCAATTTAAAAAAACAACAACTATTTTTGTAGCAAGGAAATTAAATTTTAACCAAAAAGGTTAATTTTCTATCAAAAAAAGAACAGTTAACAAAATATGTGAATTTTCAACCAAATATTTGGATTTTTAGTGGAATTTTCAACGACAAATTACCGACAAAATTGATAAAATTTCAACTGAAATTAGATCAATTTTCAAAAAAAGATAGAAAAGTTTATTTTTAAGTTAGAGATATAAGTTTTTAATCAAATAAAATAACTTTTTAACAAAATAGTTCAATTTTCCACCAAATAAATCAATGTTTTACCAAAAAGATTAACTTTCTATTTTAAAAAATCGACAAAAATCTAGTCAAATTTTTAGTTAAAAAAAAATTAATTTTCGTTAAAAAAAACTAATTTTCAATCAAAGAAATGAATTTTTAACCGAAATGAATAATTTTCTACCAAAAAGTATAATTTGAATGAAATGCATGAATTTTCAATAAAATTAAAAAATTTTAATGGCATTTTTAACCTAATAGTAAAAAAAAAGAATTTTTAATTTTAAAAAACTAATTTTCAAGCCAAAGAAATGAGTTTTGAATCAAGGCAGATTTGTCTCTTTTTAATTGAAAATTCAAATATTTCCGTTGAAAATCCACATCGTCTTTTTGGTTAAAAATGCAAGTATTTAGTTAAATGTTTATGATTTCAGTTGAAAATTTATCTATTAAGTTAGAAATAAATTTCCTTGGTTAAAATACGAGTTATTCGATTGAAAACTTGTTTTTTTCTTCGGATGAAAAGGAATCTTCTTCGTAGAAAATTCGACTGTTTGGTCCAAAATTCAATTATTCTAGTTAAAGATTTATTATTTTAGGTAAACAATCATCTTTCTGGTTTAAAATTCAACTATTCCAGTTAGAGATTTACAATTTTATTTGAAAATTCATCCTTTCGTTTGAAAATGTAACTATTTTTTTTCAATTTAGTGCTTTTAAAAAAATAATGTTTTAACTAAAAATTTAACTTATTCCAATTGAATATTGCATAGTTCCAGTTGACAATTCTTCTGTTTCGTTGAACATTAATTTTCTAAAGATAAAATTTAATTATTTAAGTTTTGATTGACAATTTATCTTTTTAGTAAAAATTATTTTTTTGTTCACGATGTTTGTCACCACTAAACTCTGAAACTACTTAACCGACCATGATGAAATTTTGTATACTGCATGTAATCTGGTCCAACTTAAAGGATAGGATACTGTTTATCTAATTTAATTATCTCAATATTTGTTTATTACAAATTAAATGTTTTTATTTGTGTTCTTTATAATTTTCTAGCAGATGTCGGTGTAATTTAGTTTGTGGAGTGACACTTCAACATTTCACGTTATCTAGGTTGGGTAAGCAGCCAATAGATGGCGCCAAGTTTAGCATAATATAAATTCAACCTAGTATAAATGAGCCACAGCAACGCGTGGCTGGGGCTGCTAGTGTAAATATGTTTTTTAGTTGACCGGGAAAATTGAAAAACTTGGCCGGGAACACAATGATAATAACTGAAAGTAATTTTAGTTGACACTGCTTTGCTTATTTAATCGTCTATACTCTATTCCCGATATTCTATACTCTATTTCCCATATTTTATTCCCCGAGAGAATAACCGACAAACGCGCATCTTTACCTATTTAGGCGGAGATACTCTCAAAAACGGAGTTGCCTGGATTAAAGTGTCCAATAATGAAGCTGCGTCAAAATGGACGTAAGTTGGTCGGTCTGAAGGTTATTCTCTCGGGGAATAGAGTATATAGATACAGCTCCTATAATTTTTGAGAAACAATTAAAAAATAAATCAAACTGATTGCAGAGTATTCAAAAAAGTGAATCGCCTGGCCGAGCAATTTCCAAGTGCTGTAGAATATTCCTGGGGTGAAAAACCCATCACTGTCTGGTGTTCCAACGACTATCTTGGGATGTCTCGACACCCAGCTGTCACCGAATCGGTCAGGCAAGCCCTGGAGAAATTCGGTGCTGGTGCTGGAGGAACTCGAAACATCTCAGGAAACTCAATGGGTCATGAGATGCTCGAAGAAAGATTAGCTGCACTTCATAAAAAGGAAGCAGGTTTACTATTCACCTCCTGCTTTGTAGCAAACGACTCAACTCTCTTCACCTTAGCCAAAAGTCTTCCAGGTTGTCACATCTTCTCTGATGCTGGCAATCATGCTTCGATGATTCAGGGAATAAGAAACAGCGGCGCACCAAAGCATATCTTCAGGCACAATGATGTTGAGCACTTGGAGGAACTTTTATCTAAACTGGATAAAAACGTACCTAAAATTGTTGCCTTCGAAACAGTACATTCGATGACAGGGGACATATGTCCTCTCGAGAAGATGTGTGATGTTGCTCACAATTATGGGGCTTTAACATTCATCGATGAGGTGCATGCAGTTGGTCTCTATGGATACACAGGCGCTGGAATCGGTGAAAGGGACTGGGTTCTTCATAAGATGGATATTATTTCGGGAACTTTAGGGAAAGCCTATGGAAATGTTGGTGGATATGTAGTAGGAACGACCCAAATGATCGATATGGTTAGAAGCTATGCTGCAGGATTTATTTTTACGACTTCTTTACCTCCTACGGTGTTGTATGGGGCTTTAGCTGCAGTTGAAGTTTTGGCCTCGGATGAAGGTCGTGCTCTTAGGTCGACTCATCAAGAAAATGTTGCCTACATGAAGTCTATTCTTACTGCAGCTGGTCTTCCCTTGGAGCCTTCAATGTCGCACATCATTCCCATAAAAGTGAGTTGCTTCGAATGAATTCAGAAAATAATTTTATACTCTGTTCCCCGAGAGAATAACCTGAATCATGAACGTCATAAAAAGTTAAATTGTTTCAAAATGATTCAGAAAATTATTTTATACTATACTCTATTTCCCAAAAGAATAGCCTGAACTCTGAATGTCATAAAAAATTAAGTGGTTTCAAAAGAATTCATAAAATTATTCTATACTGTACTCTATTCCCCGAGAAAATAACCTGACGGCTATCAAAAATTAAATTTTGTTTCAAAAGAATTCAGACAATTTTTTTGTACGATACTCCATTCGCCGAGAGTACCCTGAAAGTCATAAAAAATTGAGTTGTTTCAAAAGAATTCAGAAAGTTATGCTCTAATATACTCTATTCCCCGAGAGAATAACCTGAATCATGAACGTCATAAAAAATTAAATTGTTTAAAAATGATTCAGAAAATTATTCTATACTATACTCTATTCCCCAAGAGTACCCTAAAAGTCACACAAAAAATGGAGTTGTTTTAAAAGAATTCAGAAAATTATTTTATGCTATACTCTATTTCCCAAATGAATAACCTGAACTCTGAATGTCATAAAAAATTAAGTGGTTCAAAAGAATTCATAAAATTATTCTATACTGTACTCTATCCCCCGAGAAAATAACCTGACGGCTATCAAAAATTAAATTTTGTTTCAAAAGAATTCAGAAAATTTTTCTGTACGATACTCCATTCGCCGAGAGTACCCTGAAAGTCATAAAAAATTGAGTTGTTTCAAAATAATTCAGAAAGTTATTCTCTAATATACTCTATTCCCCGAGATAATAACCTGAATCATGAACGTCATAAAAAATTTAATTGTTTAAAAATGATTCAGAAAATTATTCTATACTATACTCTATTCCCCAAGAGTACCCTGAAAGTCACACAAAAAATGGAGTTGTTTTAAAAGAATTCAGAAAATTATTTTATGCTATACTCTATTTCCCAAATGAATAACCTGAACTCTGAATGTCATAAAAAATTAAGTGGTTCAAAAGAATTCATAAAATTATTCTATACTGTACTCTATCCCCCGAGAAAATAACCTGACGGCTATCAAAAATTAAATTTTGTTTCAAAAAAATTCAGACAATTTTTCTGTACGATACTCCATTCGCCGAGAGTACCCTGAAAGTCATAAAAAATTGAGTTGTTTCAAAAGAATTCAGAAAGTTATTCCCTAATATACTCTATTCCCCGAGAGAATAACCTCAAAGTCTAAAAGATTAAGCTGTATAAAGGAATTCAGAAAAATATTTTGTACTACACACTATTCCCCAAAAGAATAACCTGAACCCGGAACGTCATAAAAAATTAAGTTGTTTTCAAATAATTCAAAAAATAATTCTATACTATACTTTATTTCCCGAGAGATCGACCTAAACCCAGAACGTCATAAAAAATCGTGTTCTTTTAAAAAAATTAATAAAGTGATTCTCTACAATACTTTATTTCTTGAGAGAAAAACCTGAATCCTGAATGTCTTAAAAAATTTAATTGTTTCAAAAGAATTCAGAAAGTTATGTTTTACTATACTCTATTCCCCCAGAGAATAACCTAAAGCATGAACGTCATTAAAAAAATAAAGTTGCTTTAAAATAATTAAGAAAATTATTATATAATGTACTCTATTCCCCAGTAGAATAACCTGAACCCTGAACGTCATAAAAAATTTAGTTTCGAAAGAATTCCGAAAATTATTCTATACTGTACTCTATTCCCCTAGAGCCTAACCTGAACCCCGAACGTCAAAAAAATTGAGGTGTTTTAAAATAATTCAGAAATGTATTTTATACTATACTCTATTCCTCAAAAGAATAATATGAACCCTGAACGTCCTAAAAAATGGAATTGTTTCAAAAGAATTCAGAAAACTTATTATACTATACTCTATTCCCCAAAAGAATTACCTGGGGCCTGAACGTCTTCAAAAATTTAGCTGTTTTAAAAGAATTTAGATTGTTATTTTCTACTATACTCTATTTTTCGAGAGATTAACCTAAACCCTGAACGTCATAAAAAATGGAGTTGTTTTAAAAGAATTAATAGAGTTATTCTCTACGATACTCTATTCCCCGAGAGATTAAACTGAACCCTGAATGTCATAACAAATATAGTTGTTTGAAAAAGAATTCAGAAAGTTATTCTTGACTATACTCTATTCCCCGAATGAGTAACCTAAAGCATGAACGTCATAAAAAATGAAAATGTTTTAAAAGAAGTAAAAAAGTTATTCTCTACAATACTCTATTCCCCAGTAGAATAACCTGAACCCCGAAAGTAAAAAAATTGAGCTGTTTGAAAAAAATTCAGAAATGTATTTTATACTATACTCTATTCCCCAAAAGAATAAGATGAACCCTGAACGTCATAAGAAATTTAGTTGTTTTAAAAGAATTCAGAAAATTATTTTATACTCTACTCTATTCCCTGAGAGATTAACCTGAACCCTCAACGTCATCAAAAAATAGACTTTTTTTAAAAGAATAAAGAAAATTAGTCTATACTATACTCTATTTCCCAAAAGAAAAACCTGAACCCTGAACGTCATAAGACATGAAGTTGTTTTAAAATAATTAAGAAAATTATTCTAAACTATACTCCATTTCCCGAGAGAACAATCTCAACGTCAAAAAAATTCAGTTGTTTCAAAAGAATTTAGAAAATTATTCTATACTATACTCTATTTCCAAAAAGAATAACCTGAACCATGAACGTTAAATAAATTGAGCTGTTTTAAAATAATTAAAAAAAATATTCTATACTATACTCTAGTCCCCGAGAGTATACTGAAAGTCGTAAAAAATTGAGTTGTTTGAACAGAATTCAAAAAATTATTCTGTACTTTACTCTATTCACCGACCCAGTGGGCACAAAGTTTGGCGACATCTTTACGACATTGTTACGACATCTTTACGATAACTTTACTACCTCCTATGTTCATGTCGTTAAGGTGTCTTTGCGATATCGTAAATAAGTCGCATGATCTGACAATGTCTTTACGACATTGTAAAGACAGCAAAATGACATGGGCATAGGATGTCGTAAAGTTGTCGTAACGATGTCGTAAAGACGTCGCCAAATTTTTGTACCCACTGGGGAGAGAATAACCTGAACCCAGTAAAAAATTAATACAAAATGGAATACCTAATAGCATCCTATCCCATTATATAATGCAATTTAAAAAAAGTTTGATTTCAACTTTTATTGGTGAATTTAAAAATCCAAAAATCATTCAGTTTACAGTGCGTAACATTTTCAATTTTGCCTTTTTTCAGAAAAAAACATTCAAGTCGATTTAGGTTTTCGCACAAAATGGCTAAAGAAACTTTTGAAAATATCTTTTTACAAACCAAAAAAGATATCTTATTGTTTTTAAAATTTTTGCACAATCTGAAAGATGTATTTTTATGTTTGTAAAAGCTATTGCTAAAAGTTTCTTTGACATTTTCTTGTCAAACCCCAAGTTCACTTAGGCGGTTTTTCTGGATCTTATATAGAAAAAATCAATTTTTCAATTAAAAATCTTCTGAATTGATGAAATTTCGAATGTATAGCATCAAAATTATAGAATTTTAAAACTTTTGATATCAAAAGTCAAGTTTTCAATGCCAAAACTTTCAAATTAGAGGAAAGCTTTGAATTTTAGAAATGTAAAAATTGACAAAAATTGGTATCATTTTGAAGATTTTGGATAGCAAAAGTTAAGTTTTTTCAAATGTTGATCTCCCACATTAAAGAAATTTTAAATGTAAAACATCAAAATTGCAGAATTTTTAATTGTAAATATTCAAAATTAGAAAATCTTCCATTTTAACGATGGACAATTGAAAGTGCTACAATTTTGCAGATTCACAATAGAAAATTCTAAAATTTTGAACGATTTTCAGTTTAAAATTTTGCGAATTTAATGATGTATAGGTAAAAATTCCTAAATTGATAATTTGGATAATTTTTAAGATCAAACGTCAAGAGTTTACAGTTCTAAATCTTCGAAATTGAAGATTTTTTCAATGTAAAGCATAAAAAAAACAACAGAATATTTATTTTTAAAACATAAAACTTACATCATTTTTAATTCTAAATAGTCACATTATAAAATGATTCAATTTTAACGATTTACAGTTTAAAATTCTGCTATTTTAAAAACGTATAGATAAAAATTCTTAAATTGTGATGATTTGGATGATTTTCAAGATCAAAAGTCTAGAGTTTTCAATTATAAATCTTCCAAATTTAAGAAATTTTTAATTTAAAGTATCGAAATTACAGAATTTTTAATTTTAAAACAAAACTTGCATAATTATAAATTGTAAATAGTCAAAATAAAAGAATATTTGGATTTTAACGATTTGCAGTTTAGAATTCTGTAATTTCCAAAATTTCTAAATAAAAATTCCTAAATTGTGATGATTTTCATTATTTTCAAGGTAAAAAGTCAAGAGTTTTTAGTTCTAAATCTTATAAATTAAAGAGATTACGAACTTAAAGCATCAAAATTACAGAATTTTCAATAGTTAAACATAAAACTTACATCACTTTTAATTGTAAAAAGACAAAATTAAAAAATCATTGATTCAAACGATTTGCCATTGAAAGTTCTACAATTTTGAAGGCTTATCATTTAAAAATTTTACATTTTAACGATTTTTAGTTTGAAATTCTGCGATTTTAATGATCTGTGAATTAAAATTCTGCGTTCGGGAGGTATAAAATTTTAAAGGGTCACAATTGAAAACTATTTAATTTTAAAGATGTATAAATACAAGTTCTTAAATTTGGAGGATTTTTTAATTTAAAAGTCAAATTGTCAATTCTTAATCTTTCAAGTCGTAGTAATTTGATATGTAAAGCGTCGAAATTTCATCATTTTTCATTGTCAAACATAAATCGTATAATAATCAACTGTCAAAGTTGGTGGTAGGAAAAAAATCTAAAGACGATAATTCAATAATTCCCTAGCGGACAACGTGAACGGAATTGTTATGCGGTCCGCTAGGAAAGTTATCGAAAACTTAAGGGAATTTCAATAAAAAAAAGGTTTTAATTCTAATTTTTAGGTTTGAAGATTTTCTGTTGAAAGTTATACAATTTTAAAGAATCACAATTGAAAACTATTCAATTATAAAGAAGTATAAATACAAATTATAAAAAAATTTCAAATTGTAGAAATTTTGAATATCAAGGATCAAAATCACAAAATTATTAATTGTAACTGGGTGATAGAAAAAAATTAAGAAACAAAAACATGCTATAATTCCCTAGCGGACCGAATTCCAATCAGACGGTACGGTAGGGAAGTTTAATTAATAAATTTGAAGGTTATTGTAAATATAATATAGGAATTTCAATTAAAAACTATTTTAATTATAATTTTCAGTTTTCAAGATTTACTACTAAAAGTTCTAGAATTTTAAAGAGTCAGAATTCAAAACTATTAGATTTTAAAGATGAATAAATAATAATTCCTGAGATTTTCCTAATTTTATTGTACGCTAGGACAATTAAATTAATGAATCTGAAGGTTATTATAAATATAATATCAGAATTTCATTAAAAGACGTTTTTAATTCTAATTTTCAGTATTAAAGATTTACTACTGAAAGTTCTACAATTTTAAATAATTACAATTTAAAATTGTTCAAATTCTAGAAATTTTGAATGTCAAGCATAAAAATTACAGAATAATTATTTGTAACTGGGTGATTGAAATCAAACAAAAGCTCGCTATATTTCCCAAGCAGAATGTTTTGCTTAGGCGGTACGCTAGAGAAGTTGAATAAATTAATTTGAAGGTTATTATACATATAATATAAAAATTCCAAACAAAAACTATTTTAATGCTGATTTTCAGTTTGAGAGATTTGCTATTAAAAAGTCTATAATTTTGAAGAATTACAATTGAAAAGTATTCAATTTTCAAGATGCAAATTGTACTGTAAAAAATTTGGAATTTCAAGCATCAAAATTACAGAAATATTAATTGTGACTGGGTGATAGAAAAAAAAAGAAACAAAGAACGCTATTATTTTCTAGCGGACCGAATTCCATTCAGCCGGTACGCTAGGGAAGTTGAATGAATAAATTTAAAAGGTTATTATAAATATAATAGAGAAATTTTAATAAAAAACGATTTTAATGCTGATTTTCCGTTTTAAATATTTACTATTGAAATTTCTACAATTTTAAAGAATTAAAACTGAATACTATTCGATTTTAAACATGCCTAAATATTAATGCCTGGTGTTTTCTAAACTGTATTGTAGAAATTTGGAATTTAAAGCATCAAAATTACAGAAATATTAATATTAACTGCGTGATACAAAAAAAAATCAAGAAACAAAAGCACGTTATAATTCCCTAGCGGACCGAATTGCATTCAGCTCAATTTCAAAGATGTATAAATAATAAAAATTTTCCAAATTGCTGAAATTTGGAATGTTAAGCATCAAAATTACAAAATAATTAGTTGTAACTGGGTGATAGGAAACAAAGCGCGCTATAATCCTCTAGCGGACTCTTTTATTCAGGCGGCACGCTAGGGATGTTGAATGATTAAATTTGAAGGTTATTATAAATATAATATAGAAATTCCAATCAAAAAGGATTTTAATGCTGATTTTCAGTTTTAACGATTTGCTATTGAAAGTTCTACAATTGTAAAGTATTACAGTTAAAAACTATTACTTATGGAATTTTCGAAATGGCATTGTAAACATTTGGAATGTAAAGCATCAAATTTACAGAATTATTAATTGTAACTGGGTGATAGAAAAAAAAATTCAAGAAACAAAAGCATGCTACGATTCCCTAGCGGACCGTTACGCTTAGGCGGTACGCCTGGAAAGTTGAATGTATAAATTTGAAGGTTATT
>NC_046662.1:29394261-29407839 GCF_010883055.1 Belonocnema kinseyi | reverse complement strand
TTAGGCGGTACGCCTGGAAAGTTGAATGTATAAATTTGAAGGTTATTATAAATATAATATAGAACAATTCCTGGGATTTTCCAAATTGTATTGTAGAAATTTCGAATGTAAAGCATTAAAATTACAGAATTGCTAATTTTTAACTGGAATATAGGGGAAAAAAATCAAGAAACAAATCACGCTATAATTCCCTAGCGGACCGCTACGCTTAGGCGAAACGCTAGGGAAGTTGAATGGATGAATTTGAAGGTATAAATCAAACATAAATTTTAAAGTCTAAATATAATATAGGAGTTTCAATAAAAAAAGGTTTTAATTCTAATTTTTAGGTTTGAAGATTTTCTGTTGAAAGTTATACAATTTTAAAGAATCACAATTGAAAACTATTCAATTATAAAGAAGTATAAATGCAAATTATAAAAAATTTCAAATAGTAGAAATTTTGAATATCAAGGATCAAAATCACAAAATTATTAATTGTAACTAAGTGATAGAAAAAAATTAAGAAACAAAAACATGCTATAATTCCCTAGCGGACTGAATTCCGTTCAGACGGTACGCTAGGGAAGTTTAATTAATAAATTTGAAGGTTATTATAAATATAACATAGAAATTCCAGTCAAAAAGGATTTTAATTCTGATTTTCAGTTTTAACGATTTGCTATTGAAAGTTCTACAATTGTAAAGTATTACAGTTAAAAACTATTACTTATGGAATTTTCGACATGGCATTGTAAAAATTTGGAATGTAAAGCATTAAATCTACAGAATTATTAATTGTAACTAGGTGATAGAAAAAAAAATCAAGAAACAAAAGCATGCTACGATTCCCTAGCGGACCGTTCCGCTTAGGCGGTACGCCTGAAAAGTTGAATGTATAAATTTGAAGGTTATTATAAATATAATATAGAACAATCCTGGACATTTTCCTGGAGTTTTCCAAATTGTATTGTATTAATTTGAAATGTAAAGCATTAAAATTACAGAATTATTAATTGTAACTGGCATATAGGAAAAAAGAATCAAGAAACAAATCACGCTATAATTCCCTAGCGGACAGCTACGCTTAGGTGATACGCTAGGGATAGGAATTTCAATAAAAAAATGTTGTAAATCTTATTTTCAGGTGGGAGATCCCCTTCTTTGTACTCAAATAGCAGACACCTTAATAAAAGAGAAAGGACATTACGTTCAAGCTATAAATTATCCAACAGTTGCAAAAGGACAAGAAAAGCTGCGCCTTGCACCTACGCCCAAGCATACGCACATAATGATGGATAAATTTGTCGAGGATACGTTAAATGTATTTCAACGACTTAATATTCCCAAGGTCGAGGAGAAGACACATGAAGTGTCACGTGCAATACGTGTGCATTGATCAATGTACAACCTTACAAAACAATTGGAATCTCTGTAATTTTTAGAAGCAGAATTTATTGATGTAATAAGGTATATTATAAATGTGAAATCGGGTCAAATTGTTATTTAGAGAGACAAGAAAATAATGTTATATCCTCACAGAAATATTCTTTTGTGAATAATATATTGAATTTTAACTTTTTTTCTGTTGTTTAATTTATTTCCTTTTCAATTATTTTGGAAACTTCTCGTTTCTGTCAATGTTGTTAATGAATTCCAATTTTTTCTCCTTTTGGGGGTTGGTCGACTCTGTAAAATATTCGGGCTGGAGTGAAGTAGCCCAAGTATTCCACAATGTCCGGAGTTGTATCTTCGATATAGTGACCCCCTTCAATAGAGGAATAACTATGCCAATGAGCCACCCTTAAATGTAAGTCCTGGAAAAAGATGGAAAATTCGATTTTGCTACATTTGTTAAATTTCTCAAAATTTTTATATTTGTTAAATTTATTAAATCAGTTATATTTGTTGCACCCTCAAATTTAAATTCTGGAAAAAGTTGATTTACTTATTATTTGTCAAAAATGTTGCACCCTCCAATTTTAATAGTGGCAAATTATGATTTATTTATTATTTGTTAAATTTTGTTGTACACTCAAATTTTAATCTTGAAAAAGATGTTTTTATTCATTATTTATTAAATATTTTTAATTTGTTAAATTTATTTTTACTCTCAAATTCAAATCCTGAAAAAATATTATTTTATTATTTTCGATTAAATTTCTTAAATTTGTGGTACACTCAAATTTAAATCCACGAAAAAGATTATTTACTTATTATTTCTTAAATTTATTAAGTTTCTTGCGAACTCAAATTTAAATGCTAGAATAAGATGATTTACTTGTTATTCGTTAAATTTGTTAAAAATTTTGCACCCCCTTAAATTTACATTCTGGAAAAAGATGATTTACTTATTATTTGTCAAAAATGTTGCACCCTCCAATTTTAATAGTGGCAAATTATGATTTATTTATTATTTGTTAAATTTTGTTGTACACTCAAATTTTAATCTTGAAAAAGATATTTTTATTCATTATTTATTAAATATTTTTAATTTGTTAAATTTATTTTTACTCTCAAATTCAAATCCTGAAAAAATATTATTTTATTATTTTCGATTAAATTTCTTAAATTTGTGGTACACTCAAATTTAAATCCATGAAAAAGATTATTTACTTATTATTTCTTAAATTTATTAAGTTTCTTGCGAACTCAAATTTAAATGCTAGAATAATATGATTTACTTGTTATTCGTTAAATTTGTTAAAAATTTTGCACCCCCTTAAATTTACATTCTGGAAAAAGATGATTTGCTTTTTATTTGTTAACTTTGTTGCACCCTCAAATTGAAATTCTCGAAAAATATGATTGATTTATTGTTTGTTAAATTGGTTAAATTTATTAAATGTATTAAAATTATTAAAGTTGTTGCACCCTCAAATTTGAATGATGAAAAGATGATATTCTTATTATTCGTTAAATTGGTTGTATTATCAACCCAGTGGGCAAAAAATTTGGCGCCGTCTAAACGACATCGTTACGACATCGTTGCGACAAATTTACGATATCATATGCCCATGTCGTTAAGGTGTCTTTACGATATCGTAAACACGTCGTATGATCTGACGATGTCTTTACGATATCGTAAAGACACCGAGACGACACGGACATACGATGTCGTAAAGATGTCGCAACGATATCGTAAAGACGTCGCCAAAGTTTGTGCCCACTGGGAAATTTAAATGATTGAAAAAGGTGATCTGCTTATTATTTGTTAAAATTATTACACTTTTGACACCCTCAAATATAAATCCTGAAAAAGACGATATAGTTATGATTTACTAAGTTTTTAAAATTTATAAAGTGTGTGACACTCTCGAATTTAAATACTAGAAAAAGATTATTTAATTAAGAATTATTAAATTTAATAAATTTTGTAGCACCCTCCAATTTAAATCCTGTAAAAAGATAATTTACTTATTATTTGCTAAATTTGTTACATCCTCAAATTTAAATCCTCGAAAAAGATTATTTACTTTGTTTTGTTGTTAAATTTGTTACATCCTTAAATTTCTATCCTCGAAAAAGATTACTTATTATTTGTTAAATTTGTTAACTTTACTAAATGTATGAAATGTGTTGTATCCTCGAATTTAAATACTGCAAAAAGATGATTTACTTGTTATTTGATAAAATTGTTGCACCCTCTCAAATTTAAATCCTGGAAAAAGATGATTTATTATTATTTAAATTTGTTGTAGACTCAAATTTAAATCCGGAAAAAGACGTTTTACATAAAATTTATAAAATTTGTTGCACATTGAAATGTAAATCCTGGATAAATATGATTTACTTATTATTGTTTAAATTTGTTAAATTTATTTAATTTGTTGCACTCTCAAATTTAAATCATGGAACAAGAGGATTAACTTATTATTTATTCAATTAAAAATTTTTTTAAAATCATTGCACGCTAAAATTTAAATCCTGGAAAAAGATGATATTATCATTTGTTAAAATTGTTAAATTTGTTGCACCCTCTAATTTAAATCATGGAAAAAATCATTTACTTATTATTGGTTAAATTCTTTAAATTTCTTAATTTGTTGCACTCTCAAATTTAAACTCTGGAAAAAGATTAAGTTTTTAATATATATGATAAATTTGTAAGATTTATTGTACCTTCTAATTTAAATCCGGGAAAAAGATGCTTGACTTATTATTGGTTAAATGTGTTAAATCTATGTATTTCATTAGTCGCACTCTTAAATTTAAATCATGGAAAAAGAGGATTAACTGGTTATTTATTAAATTTTTAAATTTTTTAAAATCGTTGGGCTCTCAAATTTAAATCCTGGAAAGAGATGATTTACTTATTATTTATTTTGGTTTTATGTATATGGCAGGGTGGTTACTTTTAATTATAAAGAAAATCGATTTCTTTATTTAAACTAATAAAAACTATACTGCAAATTAAATCAACCAAAATTAAACTTCTCAATTTTCAACCTTCTAAATTTAAGCTTAAACAAATTTTAATGCAAAAACATTTGATTCAATCGTCTAATAATGAATACAATATAGAATGGAAAATTAATCTCAATAATTCTAATTCTCTCTAATGATCTTTTTTTAGTAGAAAAGTCGTCCTTCTTTGTTGAAAAATCAACTGTTCTCTCAAAAAATCGTCTTTTGTGGTTTAAAAATTAAACTATATGGTTAAAAATTTGAATATTTCGTTGAAAGAATGGCTCTTTTGATTACTAGTTTAACTATTTTGTTTTAAATGCAACTGTGTGGTTGTAATTATTTTTGTTTTGCTTAAAAATTTTGGTTCTAAAATCAATTTGATGGAAAATTCATCTTTTTTGTTTAAAAATAATTTTTTTTTTTTGAAAATTAACTATTTGACGTTTCAACTGTCTTCTGGAATTCCTATTTTTTGTTAAAAATTCAAGTGTTGCGTTGATGATTCGTTTTTTTATGTATAGAAAATATTCGTCCTTTTGGATTGAAAATTCATCTTTCATGATCGAAAAAATAGTTCATTTTTCAACCGAATATTTGAAATTTCATCTGAAAAAAGGAATTTTTTAAAATACAAAGATCCCAGTGGGCACAACATTTGGCGACGTCTTTACGAAATAGTTACGACAACTTTACGACATCCTATGTCCATGTCGTTTCGGTGCCTGCGATATCGTAAAGACGTCGTAAAATCATACGACTCATTTACGATATCGTAAAGATAACTTAACGACATGGACATAGGATGTCGTAACGATGTCGTAAAGACGTCACCCAATTTTGTACCCACTAGGAAGTGAATTCTCAAAGTTACATTTTCAAATAAAACAAATTTAATTTCCAAGCAAACAGTTGCATGTAAAACCAAATAGTGGTTGTATTTTTAATTAAAAAGACAATTTTTCAGAAGAATATACAATTTTTGGAATAGAGTTGAATGTTTAAGAAAAAAGTTCATTTTCAACTAAGAAAAATAAATTTCTAACCTTAAAAGATTATTTTCTTACCATACAAGAGGAGTTTTTAATTTAGAAAGACGAATTTTCTTGCAAAAAGATCAATGTTTAAACAAAAATCAATTTTCGACCAAAAAACATGAATTTTTAACAAAATAATTACATTTTTAACTAAATAGTTTCGTTTTCAACCTGCAAAAATGAATTTAAAAATAAGTAGTCAAATTTTCAAACAAAAAATTTTAATTCAACGACAAATAGTTAGATTTTCAACCCAAATAGGTCAATTTTAAAATCAAAAGATGAATTTTTTAGAAGAAAGTTAAATCATCTACTTGAAAAGGAAATTATTAACAAAAGGTATAATGTTCAAACAATCCAGATGAATTATCAATCAGGTAGTTGCATTTTCGAGACGATTTTTCAAGAAAATAGTTCAATCATTAAACGTATAGTCGAATTCTTAAGCCAAAAAAATTACTATTTAGAAGAACGTCGAATGTTTAAGGTAAAGGTTTATTTTCAACCAAAATATACGAATTTTGTATCCAACTGGGATTTTTAAGAAAAACTACACTCAGAAAATTATTTTGTTGAATCACACAATTTAACAAATTAAATTTTTAACAAAATAGTTAAATTTTGAAACACATATTCCAATTTTTGACTAAGAAGGATAAATTTGAACTAAATGGTTACTTTTTCAGAAAATAGTTAAATATTACGAAACAGATTGCATTAAAAACTAAATTTTTGAACTTTTAAGCAAAAAGGATGAGTTTCTAACAAAAATTTTGAATTTGTACATCAATAGTTGAATTTTAAACCCACAAGATCAATTTTTAACCAAATGGTCGACTTTTCAAACGAAAAAAAACTACAACCAAAACGATTTTCAGTTAAAGAGTTTAATTTTCTAGCAAAAAAAAATTGTTTATGACAGTTGAATTTCCAACCAAGAAAGGCGACTTTTCAACGAAGAAATTTTCTGCTAAAAAAAATGAATTTATAGAAATTTAATAAATTACTCAGTGGTCACAAAATTTGGAGACGTCTTTACGACATCGTTACGACAACTTGACGACATTCTATGTCCATGTCGGTTCGGTGTCTTTACGATATCGTATAGACATTGTCAGATCATACGACTTATTTACGATATCGTAAAGACACCTTAACGACATGGACATAGGATGTCGTAAAATTGTCGTAATGATGTCGTAAAGACGTCGCTAAATTTTGTGCCCACTGCGTAAGAATAAAAAATGAATTTTCAAACAAAAGAATGATATTTTTAACAAAATAGTCGAATTTTTAAACACATGAGCGAATTTTCAATCAAGAAGTTGAATTTTTATTTAAAAAAACATATATCAACCACTTTGCTTTTTCAACCTGAAATTTTAAATAAAAGGCACAAATTATTATCAAGTTAATGAGATTATCAATCAAGTTCAACTTTTATCCTTTAAAAGCACGCTTTTTATGCTAAAAGGATGAATTTTTAGAAGGCAGTTGAGTTTTTAAGAAAAAAGTTCTTTTTTGATAGATCGAAAATCCTACAGGATGGAAATTAAACTAGAATTATGGAAAATTTTGAAATCTTACAGTTTCGGCAGATACAAAAGTCCCAACTGCGACTAAAGGAGCAGACATTTCATATAATTGTATATGACTGTTCTTTTCTTCCGGAGTGTTTGCTGGTTTTTCAAAAAACTGTTTCATTGCGCTTTGTTGTACTTTTCCTTTTTTAACAAGGAATGTTCCACCTAGCCCTAAAATAATGATTTGATATATATAATTGATTTCAGAAAATTAAATGCTATGAAGACATAAAATATTCAGTAGAAAAAAATCTGCCTTAGCCCGGATTTGAGCCAGGAATGCCACTATACACTATACATGAGTTTTGACAAAGTACTTGAATTTCCAACAAAAAAGATGACTTTATCAAAATAGCAAATAGATTAATTTCATATCAAGAAAGATCAATTTTAAACCAAATAATTTAATTTTTAATTAAAAAGATAATTTTTTTAAACCAAAAATAGAATCTGCGACTGTTTAGTTTAAAAAATTTATGTTCAACGACAACAAAAACTGAATTTTAAACCTGTCAAAGTCGAACCAAAAAGACGAATTTTTTACAAAATAGTTCGTTTCTTAACCAAATAGATGAATTTGAAATCAATGAAGATAAATTATGAAAAAAATTTTTTGAGTCAAATTTTCAATTCAAAAAAATTAATTTGGGCAAAGAAAAAACGAATTTTCAAAGTGTTGAATTTAACCGAAGAAGAAAATTTTTTACCAAATACTTTCAGCCTCAACCGAAAAAATGAATTTTCAACAAATTAATTTCAAACAGAATAATTAAATCCTCATTCAGATTGAAGAATTTTCAACTGAAAAATATATATATTTTTAACGCATTGAATTCAACCAAAATTTACCAATTTTTAAACAAATAGTTTAAGCCAAAAAATTGAATGTTTCAATAAATAAGTGTAATTTTCTAAAAAAAAAAACAAATTTTTAACAAAGTAGATGAACATTCTACCAAATAGTAGTTTATTTTTCAACTTGTAAGGATAAATTTCCAACCAAAGATGGAATAATGAAATTTATAGATAACAAAATTAATTTTAAATGGAATAATTAAACCGTCAATAAAATTAAAGAATTTTTAACAGAAAAATATCAAATTTTTAGTAAAAAAATTAAGTGAAAAAAAAGAACCAAATTTTTAATGTATTGAAATCAACCAAAACATACGAATTTTTAACCAAACAGTCGTATCATCAACCAAAGGGATGAATTTTTGATAAATAAGATTAATTTTCTAAACAAAAAGATGAATTCTCAATAAAGATCATGAATATTCTACCAACCAGTTTAATTTTCAACTTATGAAGGATAAATTTTGAATCAAAGATGGAATAGTTACATTTGTAGATAAAAAAATCATTTTAAATGGAATAATATTAAACCCTCAATAAAATTGAAGAAGTTTCAAATAAAAAAATAATTTTTGAATCAAAAATGAAAGCGTTAAATTTCCAGTTTCAGACATTTTAATGTTCAACAAAAAAAACGAATATTAGGCAGAATAATTAAATCCTCAATCAAATTGAAGAATTTTGAATTAAAAAATAAATTTTTTAAGCGAAAAATGGAATCGTCAAATTTTTAATTTAAAAAAACTAATTTTTAGTAAAAAGAAACAAATTTTCAACCAGTAGAATTCAATCAAAAAAGCATAATTTTTAATCAAATAGTTGAATTTTCAAGAAAAAAGATGAATTTTCAATAAATAAGATTAATTTTCTGAACATAGACCAAAAACCATGAATTTTCTACCAAATAGTTTAATTTTCAACTTATAAAGAATACAGTGTTCACCAAAGATGGTATTGTGAAATTTGTAAATAAAAAAATTAATTTTAAACCGATTAATTAAATCATCAATCAGATTGAGGAATTTGCAACTAAAAAAATATTTTTTGAACCAAAAATTGAACAATTTTGAGTTTAAAAAATTGATTTTCAGCAACAACAAAGAACGAATTTTAAACTGAATAATTGAATTTTAAGTAAATTGAACATTTTCAAATAAAAAACTAAAGTTTTCAAAACAAAAAATGAAATAGTTCAATTTGTAATTTAAAAATTTAATTTTTAAGAAAAAGAAACATATTTTCACTCCAGTTGAATTCAACCAAAAAAAGACTAATTTTTAACCTAACAGTTGAATTATTAACCTACAAATATAATTTTTGTAACAAAAAAGTTAATTTTTCTACGAACCTAACTGATTAATTATTAAATTAATTATTAAGTTAAAAATACTATTAAGTAATTAACTAGTCTTAATTTAAAATAGAAAATAGTTGAATTTAATAAAAAAAACGAGTTTTTAACAAAATAGGATGGCCATTTAAACAAACAAAAAATCTTTTTTAACAAATTAGTTCAACTTTTAAGCAGGCAGCTGTATTTTTGACAAAAAAAGTTTTTAACAAAACAGTTACATTTTCAATGAAAGAATTAAATTTTTAACCAAATAGTAGAATTTTAAAATAAATTTGATTTGTGATATTGCCCCCCCCCCCCCATCCTCACATTTCATGGATATATTAAAGTTATTTTTTCGCTTTTTATTTTTATTATAAATCATAAAAAAAAGATTAATATAAATTTCAAATTAAAACATTCAACGTGGAACTATTTCCAATTATTTCCTTTTAAAATTAAAATTCTAAAATGTTTTCATTCAAATTCTCAATAACTTACATATCCAAAAAGAAAGCTTTTAACACATTTCAACTGAAAATTTTTTAATTAAATGCCGTAAAACGGCAAAATAAATTAAAAAAAATTTTTTTTTGAAATTTTACAGTTCAAAGATTCGAAAATATATAAAGTAAACTGAAGAGAATAAATGAATAAGTTTATGAATTTTTTAAATCATATTATTTTACTCAATTTTAAGTTAAAAGCATGAAAAATTACAATTTTTTTAGCGAAAACTTTTTAAATTTGAAGTTGAATTATTTTAATTTTGAGTTGTTGGGTTGTTATTTATAGATCAAGAATTTTTTGAAATATTTTATTATATTTTCTAAAACTACCCAGTGGGCAAAAAATTTGGCGACATCTTTACGACATTGTTACGACATAGTTACGACAACTTTACGACATCCTATGTCCATGTCGTTAAGGTGTCTTTGCGATATCGTAAATAAGTCGTATGATTTGACGATGCATTTACAATATCGAAAAGCACCGAAACGACATGGACATAGGATGTCGTAAAGTTGTCGTAACGGTGTCGTAACGGTGTCGTAAAGACGTCGCCAAATGTTTTGCCCACTGGGTATATTTTTGTACTAAAAAAATCACTTCAAATTTACCTGGGTACCTTAACAAAAATGTATTGTCTCGAAACCTTTTAAAATATTTAAAAAGCTACCAAATTTGATTTAAAAATCATTTAAAATTTACATTTGAATTTACATTTATTGGAATCTTTACAAATTTTAAATTATTAAAAAAATTTTTTAAAACTTCAAAGTATCTTTTGAAATGATTCGAATTTTTCCTAATACTTTTAATACAGCCTGAGAAATCGAAAGAAACTGCCTCAGACCCTTCCAAGTTTTTCATTTTTACAGATTTGGAAATATTTTGAAATATTCTTTTGAAATTAATTTTGAAAACTAAAAAATTATTTTTAACTTTTTAAGGAATCTTAAGCAATTTCTTTTTTATTTCAAAATCTTTCAAAATGCTTGAAAAGCTTCTGATTTTTTTGTTTGAAAATTAAAAAAATCTTTATTTTGTTTTAAATTTTTTTGACATTTTTTCAAGTTTTAAATTATTTTTGAATTTGTTCAAAATTTCTAAATATCTATTAAGCTTATTCCAATTTTACCATATTTACAATTGTTTAATTGTTATTTATTTATCAAAACTTGCTTTTTTTTCGAAATTTTTAAAAATATTCTGGTGAAATAAATGTTTCGAAATTAAAAATGTAACAAATTCGTTGAAATTCTAACCAAGAAGATCAACTTTTTACCAAAAAAGACAAACCTCTAACAAAATGTATGAATTTTTAACCAGTAAGGTCAATTTTCTACAAAAAATTTTTCTCAATGAAAATGATAAATCTTTACCACAAAAATTGAATTTTCAGCCAAATAGTTGAATTTTTAACTATAAAGATAAATTTCCAAGTAGATTTTTTTCTATCTAAAAGACAAATGTTCAACGAAATAAGTAAATTTTCATTCACAGAAAGAAATTTTTAACGAAAATGATTAATCTTTCACCGAAAAAAATGAATTTTCAAAAACGAACATTCATTTTCTACAAAAAAAAAATTAACTTATGACAAAGTACATTGATTTTCAATCAAATGGTTAACTTTGTATCTAAAAAAGATAACTTTAAACCAACAACCGATTAGATTAAGGAGATTAATTTTCTACCAAAAAAATACGAATTTTAAAGCAAAAAGATTAAGTTTCAGCATTAATTTTCTGCAACATACGCACATTTTTAACTAAATAGTTTAATTTTCAACTAAAGAAATATTAATGTTCAACCAAAAATGGAACATGTTAATTTTTAGTTATGGAAATTATTTTCAAACATCAAAAAAAGAATTTCCAACAAAATAGTTCGGTTTTTAACAAACAAACAAAAAATAATTTTTATCCAAAAAATGAATTTTCAAGGAAATAGAGAAATTCTCAACCAAAAAAAATAAATTTTGATTAAGAATATTTATGTTTCACCAAAAAAGACGCATTTTCCACTAAATACGTATATGAATTTTCAACAAAATAGTTTAATTTTCAAAATGTAAATGTTAAATCAAACATAAAATATTGAAGGATTTAGTTAAAAAAATGTTTTAAAAAAAGACGAATTTTCAACTAAACAAATCAATTTTCAACGAAAGAAATACGTTTTTAATAAAGATGATGTACCTTTCACCCAAGAAAATGAATTTTCAACTACGAACCTTAATCATTTACCAAAAAAATTTGCCTTGGAAAAATACATTAATTTTTAACCAGATAGTTGAATGTTCAACTAAAAAAGATCACTTTTCTACCAAATGTCGAATAGTTAAATTACCATTTTAAAAAATTACTTTTCAGTCAAACAAAAAACGAGTTTTCAACAAAATATTGTAACCAAGAAGATTAATTTTCTACGAAAAAACTCTAAATTTAACAAAGTACAGGAATGAGAAAAAAGATATATTTCGTGTTCCAATCGTGTACAAAGATGCGAATTTTTGTTAACTAACTTTTAAACACCAAATGAAATAGTTTTTTCTCAATATTTCATAAAGATTTGACATGTTGATATATCATGTTTTTTTTCTTTCTCATTTTATTCTTCAAAATTGTAATTTTATTGTAACATTTGGTTTAAAAATCGCGCGCTTTTTATCACTTTTGGTTCCAGTTTAATCGTAGCTGATCAAAACAGCGGGTAATTGTGGAAGAATTCTACCTAGAGGATCTCTAGTTCAGCTTAAATTTCATTCACAATAAAATGATATCACATACATCCATAAGAGAATTCGAGACCCTGATTGGCTGAGAGAATAACATGGTTGGGAATCTACATTGGCAGTCAGGCTAGGGCACTATAAAGACGAGAATGTGCATTGTGCACATGCCATTTTCGGTCCATGGAGTAGACCCAGTGGGCACACAATTTGGCGACGTCTTTACAACATCGTGACATCTTTACGATAACTTCACAACATCCTATGTCCATGTCGTTAAGGTGTCTTTACGATGTCGTAAATAAGTCGTATGATCTGACGATGTCTTTACGACATCGCAAAGACATCGAAACGACATTGACATAAGATGTCGTAAAGTTGTCGTAGCGATGTCGTAAAGACGTCGCCAAATTTTGTGCCCACCGGGGAGCGAGTATGTATAAAACGTGTGCATTAAACGCGACTGTGATCAAATTAGCTTTTTATATAAATAAATAATAGTTTTAATTTCTTTATAGGCATGCTAGGAAACGTGTGAATAAATATTTTTCTTTTGGAGTATTCTGAAATGGGGTGTGAGAGCTGTAATTGTGAAGACCACATACAGCCTACACAGGTGCTTATTGAACGTAAGTAAATAAATTATTTATTTAAATTAACATAGAAAAAGTATAAGAGACTAAGAAAACTAATGTAGAGAAGTTATTTGACGTATTTACGTTCCAATTGCAAATTTATATGAAGGTAAACATAACCTCACTTCAGACTGTATAACATGTGCATTGCATGATTTACACAAAATAAGTGAACTACTTTGTAATGCATTAGTTTTACTTGGTCTAATACACTTTTTTTTATATTGACTTAAATAAATAAGTTATTTACTTACGTTTAATAAGCACCTATGTAGGCTGCATATGTGGTTTTTACAGTTGCAGCTTCCACACTCCATTTCAGGACACTCCACGGTGTGCCCACTCCCATAGAAAAGTGGTGAACGGATTATAGTAATTGCTACGTCCCCTAGGTGGCGCTTGTCTGAATTCAGTGTTACGAGCGACGAAATCTCGCTCGTTCATGTACAAAGAGAGCAGCACCTATAATTGCGGGAGAATTTGAATTCAAACAGGTGCGATATATTTACCT
>NC_046662.1:29343938-29394161 GCF_010883055.1 Belonocnema kinseyi | reverse complement strand
ATTTCAAATATTCCCGGGTTTATTCCAATAATTTAACCCACAGCACGAACCACCAATGAAGGAGTTTCGGATCCACTGGACTTGCGCTAAACGTAACATCAGAATGAACTTGAACAGACGATAGAAGTTCTATCGTCTGCTCACGTCTGCTCAAGTTCACTGTAGCTGCAACAATTATATTTTTTTTTGCGTGATGAGCTTGGATTCACAAAGGATTTTCACTGATAACACAAACTACAAATGGAACCAAATCAAATCGATCATCGATCAAATGCAATAAAATGTTAAAGTCTGTTGGAATCATTCTGATTGAACGAACGACCAAATGATAAAGTCTGTTGGAATCTTTCTGTGATAGATCGATTGCAACAGACTTACACATTCTATTGCATTTGATCGATGATAGATCTTATTTTGTTCAATTTTTGGTTTGTTTTATTGTTTATTATTATTCATGTATTTATTTCAGAAAGAGAATTCAACATAACCTACAAAATAATGTGAGAAGGGGGGGGGGGGTCATTGCTGTACACAATAGTTCTTTCTACATCCCCTAGGTGGCGTTGATCTCACATTTTGCCACAATCTATAAGTATGCCCCCCCCCCACACAAAATACATTACAGTGGGCACACCGTGGAACACTCTGAAAGAAAAATATTTATTCACACGTTTCCTAGCACGTCTATAAACGGATTCAAACTATTATTTATTAATATAAAAAGCTAATTTTATCGCGTTCGAGCTTCAATTCTCGCGTTTAATTCACACATTTTATACATATTCCCTTTACTCCATGGACCGAAAATGGCGGGTGTACACACCCGTCTATTTAGGTGCTTTAGTCAGGCTCTCTTGCCGCATGTGGATACAACCCAAAAGTGACAGCGCCAGTGTTGGGAATACATTGTGATATTGATATACGTTACCAAATTATCTGTACGTAACTACATGATATTACATGAGCGCTACATTTGACAACTAGACGCTGAAAATTGATGCCTTCTCTATGACCATTTTCAATAAGGAAATTCGCTTTACAGTATTCATATAATAAACTTTTATTATTTTATTTGAAAAATTCGAGTCAGATGTGGGGGGGGGGGCAACCGTTGTGGCGCTGCCTCTGAATCTGCGCTTGATGGACGGCCCCATAGCAGAAATACTTGATTTACTACAGTCTATTTGGCGTAATTCGGAAACGCTCCACTCATGTATGGTGGCATTTCCGGTTCAAATCCGGGCTAAGGTAGATTTTTTTCGTTACTCAAACAAATAATAATAGGCTAGTAATCGACACTATTTAATATTTGATATCAAAAATTAAAATAAAATATTTAGTCTCACCTACAAGATCGTTGGAATACTCTTTTGATAAAGCTTTCTGCATCGTAGAAATGAAGTTATCGTCACCTATGCGTTTCTTGACTGAAACTTTAATAACTTTACCTGGTTTGCTTTTACTTAAGAATAAACTTGCTGTAAAAGCAAAACGAGTCTCGTTTCCAGGCAAAATTTGAAAAACACAAGACCCATCGCTGGGATTAACGGAAGCAATGCGTGTGGTTGCGGAAGACATTGGTGTGTCTAAAACTACGTTCATCATCATCTAAAAATCAAAACGAGTCTTTAGATATTTTTTCATCAGTGTTGGTTCAAAAACTACTCTCAGAGAATATTTCTTAAAATAAACAAATTAAATACAGTGAAACTCTTCTATAGTGCCGATTTTGGGGTTGAACGTGGGTGGGAAGTAACTCATTATAGCCCGCTCCGCTTTTGTTTGCTTATGCCTGAGTGTTCATCTGAATGACAACCGCAGATCCCGCGCACCCCGCGCAGCTCCTGTTACACCTACCTGCGGCGCGGCGTCAATTCTCGGAAGGGCTATAGAAGGGAGGGCTATCAAAGAGTTTCAATGTAATTACAAAATTATTGAATTTTCAACTACTAAAGATGAAGTTTCAACGAGGAACTTTTCTGTCAAAAAATATAAATTTTCAATCCAAAAATACAAATGTTTAAAAAGAAGACTAATTTTCTAATAAGAAAGACGAATTGCAAAAAATGAATTTTCAAATAAAATAATTAAATTTCCTGTAAAATAGTTGAAATTACTGAGAAAATAATTAAGTTTTCAAACAAATAGTTGAGTTTTTAACTAAAATAATGAATCTTTAACAACACCTGTTTCATCATTCATATTTCCAACAAACAAATATTTTAATTTTCAATTAAAAATGGCTGATTGTAATCAAAATTATGAACTTTTATCATAATATGTAATAGTTAATATTTCAACCAAAAAAATATTACAATTTTCTAATAAAATCAATTGAATTTAATTTTGTTTAAATACATATTTTCAATAAAATGGTTGAATTCCGAATAAAACAATTAAATTTTCAACAAAATAGTTAAAGTTTTAACAAAATAATTACATTTATAACAAAGTAGTTGAATTTTGAACTAAAACTATGAATCTAAAAAAATGAATTTAGAACAAAAATGTTCAACCTTCAACCAAATAGTTGAATCTTAAATATAAAAAAAAAGATTCATTTTGAACATTCATTTTGAATTTTCAAAAAAATGGTTGAATCCTCAGATAAAGAAAATGAAGTAAAAAAATCAAATTTCTACCAAAATAGATTAATTTCAGGGGCCCAAAACATAAATTTTCAACAAAATAGTCGAATTTTCAATCAGAAAAGAATTTTCAATCAATATAAAAAAAAAACAGTTGTGCCAAAATTTTTGACCAAGAAGTTACTTTAAAACGGTATAGTTGAATTTATAACGAAAATAATCGAATGTTTAATCCAAAAAGTCGCATTTTTAAGTAAACAGTTATATTTTAAATGACATCGTTGAATATTTTACCTACAAAAATTCGTTTTCAACAAATAATTAAATATTGAATTTTCATTAAAGAAAAATTAATTATAAATCAAATAATTTACATTTACAACCAAATAATTGAACTTTCAAGCGAAAAGTGCGACTTTTTAAAACGTAAAATGAATTTTCTTGGACTAATTTTTAAAAGAACAAGATTAAACTTTCACCAAAATAGGTTGCTTTTTAAACAAAATAGTTGATTTTTTTCTTAAATATTTGATTTTTTAACCAAATATTTAAATTTTCTACTGTTATGACGGATCATCAATAGAAAAATTAATTTTTCACAAAGTATATGAACCTTCAACCAACTAGTTGATTCTTCAATGAAATAATTGAATCTTCAACCGAAGAAAATTAAATTGTAACAAAAAAGATAACATTTCTAACTAAATAGATCAATTTTAAGACAAAAAAACATAAATTTTCGACAAACAAGTTGAACTTTCAACCGGGAATAAATTTTCAGTCCACGAAGGATAAAAAATTCTACAAAATTTTGGAAATTTTCAAACACGAAAGGTAAATTCTCTAGAAAACAGATTGATTTTCAACCGGAAAATATGAATTTTAAACAAACAAGTTAATTTTTAATGAAACTGTTGTATTTTTTACTAAAATGACATAATTTTCAATCCAAAAAGACAAATAAAAAAACAGATACATTTCTAAGCCAAATATTTGAATTTTAAAATACATAATATCAATGTTCAACCAAAGATGGAAAAGTTAAATTTGCATTTTAAAAATTATTTAAATAACGAATTTTCAACAGAGTGGATTTCTTAGCCAACGAGATGGAACTGCAATTATTAAAATAAAATTTTAATAAAGTAGGTTGATTTTCAACCAAACAGGTAATTTTTCAATCAAAACGATTAATTTTCTACACAAAAGGACGAATTTTCAACGAAATAAATACATTGTTAATCAAGCAGTTTATTTATCAACTATGAAATATACAACTTCAATGAAAAATGTAATATTCAAGAAAAAACTTTTTCAACAGACAAAAACAAACAAATTTTCAACAACATAGTTAAATTTTTCAGAAAAATAGTTTAAGTTAAATAACATAAAAAGATAATTTTATTAACGAAAAAATTGAATATTTACCAACAAAAAATTAACCTTTAGACTGAATTATTGAATTTTCAATAAAGTAGATCAATTTTTCACGTAATAGTTAAACTTTCAAAAAAAATCTTGAAATTTAAAAAAATTGTCAACCGAAAAAAATGATTTTTCAACAATGTACATGAATTTTCAACTAAAAAGGATCAATTTTAACCAGAAATTGAATAGTTAAATTTTCAGTTCAAAAAATTAATTTTCAAGACAAAACCCAGTGGGCACAAAGTTTGGCGACGTCCTTACGACATCGGTACGACATCTTTATAACAACTTTACGACAACCTATGTCAATGTCGTTAAGGTGTCTTTATAATATCGTAACTAAGTCGTATGATCTGACGATGTCTTTACGATATCACAAAGACACCGAAACGACATGTACATAGGATGTCGTATGTTAATTAATCAAATTTACTTGAATATTACTGTAAATTTCAATCAATTTTTAACGAATAATAGAATAATTATCTTCTCAATTCCGAACATTAATTTTCCAAAAATAAAAACAAATTTTCAACAACAAAAACAACGAATTACTAAACAAAAAACGAGACAAAAGGGAAGTTCTTAAAAATAGGTTTCAACGTTTAAAAAACATAAAATAAATTAATTTGCAAGACATTTGTTTCATTTTTTATCACAAAAAATCAATCTTCAACCAAAAATTTAAGTCAAATTTAAAGCAGAAAAATTAATTTTCAACCAACAAAAAACAACGAAAAATGTAATAGTTAATATTTTAACCGACAAACATTTTATTTGCAATTAAAAAACAATTGAATTCAATTAAAAAAGACTAATTTTTAAACAAAAAGTTAAATTTTCCACTAATGATGAATTTTTAATTAAAATAATGAATCGTTGAAAAAAAGATGAATTCTTACAGAAAAATGTAATAGTTCATATTTTTATAGAAAACAATTTTCATTCAAATGAAGAAAAGTTAAACGCACTGAAAATTTACAACCAGCAATTAGATTACATTAATAAAAGTTAAATTTGGATTAAAAAAAATATATTTTCAATAAAAAATATGAATTTTAAACAAAATAGTTTAATTTTCAACCGAAGAAATGAATTATTTGCAAAAAAAAAATGAATTTTCATCCAAAAAGGTCGAATTTTTAACAAAATACATCAATTTTCAGCCAGATAGTTGAATTTTCAATAAAAAAGATAAATTTTGGTCCAAGAATGAAACTGTTACATCTTAAGTTAAAGAAAATTAATTTCAATTAAAAAAAAGCTGAATTTTTAACGTGAAACATACATTTCCAACGAAAAATAAAAAATTAATAATTGAAATTTGCATAGTTAATTTTAACAGAGTAGTTAAATTTCTAAACACGTAATTTACACTTGAACCAAACAAAAAAATGAATTGCCAACTATAAGTGTAATAGTTTATATTTGAATGAAAAAATATATTAAACTCAAACCAAAAACCGTTGAATTCAACGAAATAAGACCAATTTTTAACAAAACAGTTAATTAAAAAAAGTCAATTTTAGCTGATATTCAAGAAAAAACATGAATTTTCAAGCAAGAAATATAATTGTTTACCAAAAACGAAGAATTTTTAATGAAATCATGAATGTTTCACTAAAAACTATAAATTTGAAACCAAAAATGGAATATTTAAGTTTTCAGAAGAACGAATATGGTTTTAAGAAAAAACGAATTTTTGAACAAACTATTCCATTTTCAATTAGAGAAATAAATTATTGACCAAAAAGATGTTTTTTTTTAATTAAAAAAAGTAGAATTCTCAGCAAAATACATAAATTTTCAAAATATAGTTGAATTGTCATAAAAAAAGATGAATTTGGAACCAGAAAAAAAAACAGATTTTAAACAAGCAAAATTAAGTTCTACAACGAGAAAAAACGAATTTTTAACAAAAAAGTTCAATTTTGAACAAAAAAATGAATTTTAAACTGAAATGATAAATCTTAAAAGAAAAAAATGCATTATCAACCCAGAATTTTTACCAACAAAAATTTTTAACCAAAAATGGAAATAAAATTCTTAGTTGAAAAATTAATTTTCAACCAACAAAAAACAGTTTATTAACAAAATAACCAAATTTTTAATCAAAGAGATAAATTTCCAACTAAGGTGATGAATCCTCGACATCAAATTTAATAATTGATATTTCCACCAAAAAAGATTAAAAATAAAAAACAGTTGAATTCAATTAAAAAATACTAATTTTTAACCAAATTTTCAAATATTCAACTGAAAGGATAGATTTTAATTTTAATTTCCAGAAAAAGTAGAAAATTTACCCAAGAAGGATTTTTCAATAAAAAAAAATTGTTGAATTTTCAAGCCGAAAAGACGAAGTTTCTGCAAAACAATGGAGTCTTCAACTAGAAATGATTTCTTTAATAAATATTAAATAGTGTTTTACACTTACTGTTTTATTCTAAAAAAATTATTTTTATAAGATTTATTTTATAAAAATTAAATACTTCTATGTTAGTGTTCAAATAAGGCCAGGGTCCAGCTCCAGCTCCAGTGACAAATGATTTATCTCCATGACCCAGATGCCTGGCAAGGGTTTTAATATCATAGAGTTTGTCTTTTTGAAGACTAGGCCACTGATATTCTTCTCCTCCGATTTCTGCTAATGTTGGGTTTCCTCCTAGGCCTTAGAAATAGAAATAATAATAATAATAACAATAATAATAATCAATAATAATAATAATAATCTAAATATGAGTTTAAATAATATAGGATCATTCAAAAACTACGTCAGGCTATTTTAAAAAGTTTTCCCAATGGGCTTGAAATTGGGCGACGTCTTTACGACATCGTCACGACATATTTACGACATCTTTACGACAGTTTTACGGCATCCTATGTCCGTGTCGTTTTGGCGCCTTTCCGATATCATAAAGACATCGTCAGATCATACGACGTGTTTACGATATCGTAAAGACACCTTAACGACATGGACATAGGATATCGTAAAGTTGTCGTAAATATGTCGTAACGACGTCGTAAAGACGTCGCCAAATTTTGTGCCCACTGGGTTTCCACCTCTCCTCTTCTTCTTCACTGGTCATCAGGATGCACGGTAGGGTCGTCCAAAATTTTTTTTTCGAGTTTTCATGGGGACTCTCCAGAAATTTGTTCAAATCCACACAAAAATAAATGTATTTTTGTTTGTTTAAAAAAATATATATTTAGAGGTTCCGCAAGCCCCATGAAAGTTTAACACCTTTTCCCAAAAGAACAAAATATGTTTTTGTTAATCTTATTTAAAATCCTCTATATTATTTGAATCGAGTTGAAACTTAACATTTATCTTCACAATTAGCCATAGAATAGAAATGAAAGATCGCTTTCTAAATATCAACAACATAAGCCTGTTTTATAGGGTACCAAAAAAACCCCATAAGTGAAAAAATGGGTTTAGCGAGTTTTTGGCGTTAATTAGGACTTTTTTCGGGTTTTTAAAAGAAAATTGTTTCTAGCTCATAAAATACCATTTGATACTGACAATTAGATGTTCAGATAAATTATTTAAACAATTTATTATTGTTTTTAGCCATTTTCTGATAGAATGGAGTTAGGAAGACGCGGTTTTTTTCCAAATTTTTCCACTTGCCTAATTTTCAATTAGAGGGAAATGATAGTTTACCAATGTTAACAATCTTGATTTTTTAAATAATTTATTATTATTGTTAATAATATCCTTTTAGAAAAATGCTACAAAATTGAAGTTTAAACAAAAATACACATTTAGTCAAATTTTCAATTAAGATAAATTATTTAATTAATGAAATTCAAGAAAATTAATGATTTGAACAATTTATTATCTTTTTTGATAACCCAGTAGGCACAAAGTTTAGCGACGTCTTTACGACATCGTTAGAACATCTTTACTACAATTTTACGACATCCTCTTTCCATGTCGTTAAGTTATCTTTACGATATCGTAAATAAGTCGTGTGATCTGACGATGTCTTTACGATATCGCAAAGACACCGAAACGGCATGGACATAGGATGTCGTAACGATGTCGTAAAGTCGTCACCAGACTTTGTGCCCACTGGGAATATTCTCTTTGCTTAATTGGCAGAATGTTGCGGTTTTTTTCTGAAATTTTCAACTGTTTGTCTATTTTTCATCAGACGTGACTAAAGTATTAATTAAATCTAGAAAAAAAATTGTTTAAACAAATTATTATTGTTTATGATTATCTTAATCTATATCAGTACCTGATGGTTGCGGGTTTTCGGCTATTTTTACCTTTCTGTCCTTTTTTCACTTAATGAGGCAATAATTAATGAAAGTTAACAAAAAAGTTGTTAAACAATTATTTTTGCTAAATCTAATTAATTATTAAGTCACGCCTAATGAAAAATGGACAAACTGTTGAAAATGTCAGAAAAACCACAAAATTCTACAAATTAAATAAAGACAATATTATTAACAATGATAATAAATTGTTTAAAAAATTATTTTTTATGACCTTAATTAATAAAATAATTTATCTTCATTAAAAATTTGACTAAAAGTGAATTTTTTTCTAAACTGCAATGTTGTAGCACTTTTCTATGAGAATATTATTAACACAATAATGGCCAATGGGCACAAAATTTGGCGTCATCTTTATGACATCGTAAAGACATCTTTACGACAACCTTACGACGTCGTATGTCCATGTCGTTAAGGTATCTTACAATATCGTAAATGAGTCGTATGATCTGATGATGTCTTTACGATATCACAAAGACACCGAAACGACATGGACATAGGATGTCGTAAAGTTGTCGTGAAGATGTCGTAACTATGTCGTAAAGACGTTGCTAAATTTTGTGCCCACTGGGTTACCATCCGACATTTTTGATAGATTTTATAAACAAATTATATGAACAAAATGGTTGTATTTTTAAACAAACATGAATAAAATTTAATAAAGAACTGTCACAGTATCAACGAAATAGTTGAATTTTTGAGAAGATAATTTTGAAGCGCAAATTGAATGGTTAAATTTTATGTTTAAAAGATTCGCTAAACCACAATAAAAGCGAATTTTGAATGCAATAATGAAATCTTAAACCAATAAAAGGATTCTTTGACAAAGAAGATCAACTTTAACCAAGTAGTTAAATTTCCAATAAGAAAAGAAGAATTTTTAAAGGAAAATTTTATAATTGAAGTTTCAAATAAAAGCGATCAATTTTCAGCCAAAAATGGATTAGTTTAGGTATAAAATGAATTTTCAGCTAAAAAAAGAAGGCATTTTTTGACCCCAAGGACATTAATTCTGATTTCGACGAAAAATAATGGTTCATGGATATTTTTGAGGTTTTATTAATTCAGTTAGGATTTAAGAAAAAAGCGAGAAAAGGGGGAAGATTCTTGAAACCAGGAAGAAAAGTGGAATTAAAAAAAAGTTTAAGGCCATGTGATGAGTGAGTCACGTGACCAAATTATAACCGACAAATATTGGCAATTATTTTGGCTTTAAATACCGACATTTTTTTACATTTCCTAACTTCTTTTCACAATAAAAATTTGGGATGATAAATAAAAAGCACTAAGAAAGGTAGGAATCTCGTCACGTGACCCACGCGTCATGGCCTTAAAGAGTGCAATCATAGACAGCGTGTGAAGTTTGCATTTAGATGCTTTAATTGTATAATAAAATTACCAATTTTCACTTTTTTCAAGCACGTACAAATTATTTTCGGCAGTGTGGCGTAGTTTTTGAACGGTGGCTATGGTATATACAGCGTTAAAAAAAATAATTGCAAATTATTAAAATTAATTTCTCAATTTATTTTTTACCAGAAGCGGCCAAAGCAAAGGGTGCTTCAGTTAAGTCCGGGCACTCAACAATTTCAACCGTGACATCAGCAAAATTTTTCGAGAGTGCTTTTTCGAAAACTGAAAGAAAATTTTACGCTAATCATTTTCCATACTTGTGTTGCGAAATGTAATAAAACTAATTAAATGAATGGGGTTGCTTAATTTTTTATATTTTTATCCTAGTTAAATTAGAAGAGCACTACAAAATGAATGTAATTAGCAAACGAAAATTTTTTCAAATAGGTTCGAATAATTGTTTTCCAATATTTAAAAAGTACGATTTTTGAATTTTTGGGAGAAAATCTAATTGCTTCGTTATATAATTGATTTGGTTATTTTCGAAAAATCTTAATAAAAAAATATCTGTTAGAAATCGTAAATTGAATTTACGCGCGCTATCCTACAGATACTTTTTAGTCAATGCAGCAACTGCAGAGCATGGTTCTGTTGGGTTCAGCGGTTAGCAGGATGTGACGTTTCAAGGTCACAGAGTTTTTGAATAGGGTTTTCGAAGTTTTGTCTTAAATAGTTTTATTTCTCAAAAATAAAGTATTCAAAAAATGTTTTTAATGCACTAAAATGTGTAGAATCTTATGCTGCAAAAAAAAAACTGCGAATAAATATTGAAATAATATTTACTAGATTTAAGTTCCAGCAAAGGAGGTACGTGTAGTTTTCTGCTTTCAATTTTTAGGTGGGCTGGGTCTAGAGTCTCCACAGCATTCTGATAACAAACAAACAAAAATAAAACTGCATTAATAATTTAAAAAAATAATGAGAAAATGTCTAGAGTAATATTTCATAAATTCATGAAGTGTGGCACTACACAATTTTTTAATCTTTAGACATAGCTTAAAATAGTACAAACACATTTTTTGTAAAGGGAGTTTATATATTTAAATTATTTAAAAAGTCCCTGAAAATTTTTTTAAAATCACTTTAAGTTTCTGGATGGACAAAATTGAAATAGTATTATAAAGGAGGAAAACATTTACCAAGAATTTAATAGCATCCAAAAGAAAAGCTATAGAATTTAGTAATAATCTCGAACAACTAAAAGTTACTTTTATCATTGTGTTAAAGTGATACCTCAACATAATTTTTTTCCTTAACATTTTCTTCCTTATATTTATCACCATTGTTGTGATTTCAAATAAAAAGCATGATTTTCAAATTAAAATATTAAAAATTTCAAAAGTAATTAACTTTAATGTTTTTTTTTTAAATTGATTTTTTTCTTATTATCGCTTTCTACCAATTTTTAAGAAATTGCTAATTCTAATAATTGTACTGATAACTTATTTTTTAGGGGAAAATATTCTATACAACTCTACTGTTTTCACTTTTGAAGTAAAATTTGGTCTGACTGAAATTGCTTAAACATTTTTTTAAAATAACTATATTTGCTGATTATCTTTATTTTTGAATCTGCAAACAGAAGAGTTGTAGCTAAATTTTTTTCCGAAGAAAGAAGTCATAACTTATTCAAATTTTATCATTTTTTAAAAAAGTGTAAGAAAAGACAGTGAGAAAAAATTAAAGTATAAAAACTATTATTGAAATAGTTATTCTCTGTAAGTTTTAAACTTTTTTCATGAAAAATAATGTTCATAGGTATTATAAATCAATCATTTATTTGTGGGTCTAATGGGAATTAATGATATTACATGATAGTTTTAAAAAACTTTAAGAGATTAATGAGATATTACACTTCAGTTCGAAACATTTCACTAGATGCCTATTATCCGCGGAAGCGAAATTATTTGACAAAACAATTTTAAGAAGTACAACAATTAACATATTCAAAATTGCAGACAAGAATGAAAAAATTATTTTAAAATGTATCATTAATGTGTAGAATTTCGTATATTTAAGTCTATTATCGTGTTAAATTTCGCGCCAACTGCAGCCAATCAGGTATTTCACTATATGACGTCAGCTGTCCAGCTGGCCGCACACCGACGTTCAAACCATAATACCAATTTCATGGAACGCAACTTTATTTTTTGAATAATCTGAGAAACAAACTTTTCGCTGTGAGTATATATAGATAGTTTTTATATTTCAAAATCTCTTAAATGAAATGTGGAAATTGATAGAAAAATTAATTTAATTATTGAATTGAATTGCCTATGATAAAAAAAAATATATTAGCCCAAAATAATAATGTTAAAAGTTATTACTTTTTTAATTTATTAAAAATATAAAGTTTTATCCTTTGCGATTTATATTGTTGCATGGTCCTCAGCGTGCAGCCATCCTTGATTTCCTCCATCCAATCTGAACCAAAGAAATATCTTTGTCTGAACTACCTAATAATGAGCTCACTGCGCTGACACAGGTGCCGCACAGTGGGCAGAAAAAGTCCGTGGACAAATTGATTTTCAGAAGACAATTATTATCTAATTTTAACTATTTTTTTAATGAAAGCTAATAAGATTTCTTATCAAGCTGCCATGGCCGATTTTTAAATTAATTTTTTTTTACATGATAACAAAAATAAAAAATAAAAAATGTTGACTTTTAAAGTATATCGGTTCACAAAAATGCTTTATTTTAATCAAAAATAGCCAAAAAACTGAAATCAACTATCCAAAAAAGATGTCCAATAGCAATGCACATGTTAAAATATTTATTGAATTTGTTATAAACAAATAAGTGAATGAGAATGGTTTCGTGGGGCTTGGCGGCGATTCGTCACTTTCTTCGTACTGCATTTGAACAATTTATGGACAAAAAGAGTTTTTTAGTTGAATGAATAAAAGTTAACAAATAATTTGTTATTTTAGAAATTATTTTTTAAAACAAATATCCATGTCAGGTATTTATTATGGAATGATTCAAGTTTTTTGTATGAAATCGAAATGGAAATGGAAATAAAACCTAAGTATCATATTTGGACCCCAAATAAAAGTTATTAATTGTTTAAACTACCTTAATTAACAAATGTACTATTTGACTAGTTTTGGAAATACAATCTTGATTTTTTTCGATACAATTAACTGTAAATAACTAACTTCTAAATTTTTTAAAGCATTTGGTGACAGTAAACAATTTATTATTATAAACAACAATGGTTTAAGCAAATTTTCATCATTTTATCTATTTGTGAATAAAATACTTATTTTCAACATTTGAACTTGTTTTTTTGTGTGTAAGCAACTATTAGTAACACATTTTTTAAATCTTTTTTTTATATTTCAATAACGATCCACTATTTTCATTTTTATGAACCATGTAGTAGAGCAAATTTTCTCGGCCAACGAGTTTGTAAAATGAAGCTTTTTTTCTTGTTGAACATGATTAAAATTAATTAGCAATAGTTCCTTACCATAAGTTGATAAAAATGGATGATTTATAAAAAAAACTTAATTATTACTTGAGTTTCTTTTTTGGTTAACGCAATTCATTGGTTTATTTTGAAAATAACCTACTACGATAAAATGATAAAATGATTAATACTTGTAAAAATGTTATATTACATACCTTGTATGGCTGCGTTAATGGAATTGCCAATTAAAATAAAATTAGTGGATTTCCAGTGGGCACAAAATTTGGCGACGTCTTTACGACATCGTTACGACAACCTTACGACATCCTATGTCCATGTCGTTAAGGTGTCTTTATGATATCGTAAATAAGTCGTATGATTTGACGATGTCTTTACGATATCGCAAAAGCACCGAAACGACATGGACATAAGATGTCGTAAAGTTGTTGTAAAGATGTCGTAAAGACGTCGCCAAATATTGTGTCGACTGGGTTGTTATCGAACCATAAAAAAAAATCATTGTTAATTAACTGGCTGGTAATTCAATGAAAAAAGCGGTATTTTCTTTCTAAATAGATAAAATGATAAAAATTTGTTTAAACAATTTTTTTTACAAATAATAAATTGTTTACTGTTATAAAAATGTTCTTAAAAATTTAGAACTTAGTTATTAACATTTAATTGCATCCAAAAAATAAAGTTTGTGCCTCAAGAAATAGCCAAATAATAAATTTGTTCATAAAAGTTGCTTTTAAAATAACAAATTATTTATTAACTTTTATTAATATAACTAAAAAACTCTTTTTGTCCACAAATTGTTCAAATTTAGTGCGAATTCAGTTTTCTAAGTACTTTTGATTGAATAAAAGCATTTTTCAAAACTCGGTATACTTCAAAAGTAATTTTTTTCAGTTTTGTTTTGAAATAAAACAAAATTTAAAACTTGGCCATGAAAGTTTGATGAGAAATTGTATTAGCTTGGCTTAAAAAAAGTTAAAATCGGATAATAATTTTCTTCTGAAAATCAATTTGTCCACGGACGTTTTTTTTTATCTCATTATGCGCTGTCATTTTTCTGCTCGAAATTAGCGGGATATTCAAAACATTTGAAATACATATGTAGTGTATCATAAGAATAATATAAATAAAATAATGAATTATTAGTTACTTTCATACAGCAGTTATGTCTTTCAATTATGCACTATATGAAAAGAATTTTTAAGCAATTATTTTCCCAGTGGGCACTATGTATGGCGACGTCTTTGCGACATCATTATGACATTTTTGCGACAACGTTACGACATCCTTTGTCCATGTCGTTAAAGTGTCTTTACGATATCGTAAACAAGTCGTATGATCTGACAATGTCTTTACGATATCGCAAAGACACCGAAACGACATGGACATAGGATGTCGTAACGATGTCGTAAAGTCGTCACCAGATTTTGTGCCCACTGGGATTTTATATGAGAATTCCATTTTTTATTCTTTTTACCTATATTTTTTTATTTATTTCAAACCTAGAAAACCTTAAACCATCAAGGCAATTTCTAAAGTAAATCAACTATGAATGAGAAGAAATAAGTAATTATACATACTTCCTTGAAAATATAATTTTCTTCATCATCTGGTTTTTTTATTATCGATCGAGAGACTGAAAATATTAATAAATATTTTTAATTACAGAATAATCTTTTAGGCGAATTGTGTATCAGGGGGGACTGTAAATTAAATATTTTTGAAAATCGAAAATGGATATTTCTGAAAAGTTACAACATTTTATTACAAAGTAAAGTCACTAACGGGCTTTGAAATAAAAAATACGGCGCACCGTTTATAAAATTTTGAATGCTGATAATACTGCAAAATTTGTTTTATTATGTAGGACAAATCTGTGTATTCTCCTTTTCATTAAAAAAACATAATAATTTTCAAAACAGATAAAAATGCAATAGGTAAATAGAAAATATTCAATTTGTTTATTATAATAATGGTATTTTTAAATTTTAATTTGAAAGAAAGTAGACCCCGTGCTTCGTAAATTGTCCTGCAAATATTCGAATATGTACAAACAGTTCTTTGAAGTTTTTAAATTAATAATAAAATTTTAATTGGCATAAAAAAATGAATAAAAGAGTGTGCAAAAATAATGAGATAAAAAACACAAAAAAAGTCCATCTGATAATATCGATCAAAATTTGTTATTATAAATGATTTTTAAATATTGGAAAAAAGTCTGTTTTTAAAATTTGTCTACACTATTAATTTTAAACTTTTCTGCATTTTTGAAGAGACGATAAACATGAAATTATGAATAAGAACTCAGAATATTTTTATTTGTATTAACTATGAAGAATTAAAATAATGGAAAAAATTGAATCATTTTAAAACATATTCAGGAATTTTAGAAATTTTGAAAACATAAAAAATATTTAAAAATAAGAAAAAATTTTCGAAAATTTCTTAATGTTTTTTTAATTTCTTCCAAGGTTCTGAAAGAATTTAATATTTTTTAAACAGAATCGGATTTTTCCTAATCATTTGTAAACGCATGTAAACAAACAAAAAATCGTTAACATTTTCTAGATTTTTTTTCAACGCGTCTGTTTGCGCGTTAAAAAGATATGTTTGAAAAAATTCTTATTTTCATTAATAACTAAGCTAATCCTAAAATTTTTACAGATATTTGTTTGCAGGTCCATTATAAATTATTATTGTTTAGTAGATCCTTGTTTAAAAAAATAATAATCTACATTATTTTTAACATTTGAAAGAGTTTGAGTGCTAAAAATGGTATGTTTACCGAACCAAAAACAAACAGGCAATAGATTTTAAAGATTAATTTAAAAAAATTGGACAATCCTGAAAATGTTAAAATGACGAAAATAAGATTTTTTCACACATATTTTGTTAACTCGCAAATACGCTGCTTTTCCACATAGTTCCATTTCCGATTTCCAAAATTTTCTCTATATTTATTATTTTCTTTTTATTACTATTATGTGTATATTTACCAATAGAATTAACAAAAACAGCCAAACTAAAGACCAGAGTAAATACCCTCATTTTTTCGTGATCGAAGTGTAACTATTGAATATTAAACTTGCACCAACTGTGCTGTACGGCAGACCGTGCTATACGGCAGACTGTGCTATACGGCAGACTGTGCTGGACCCAAGACTGTGCTATACGGCAGGCTCTGCTATACGGCAGATTGGGCTGGACACCAGAATGTGCTATACGGCAGGCTATGCTATACGGCAGACTGTGCTGGACACCAGACCTAAAAGGATAAGGGGTCATCCATCAACTGTGTTACAGAATTGAGGCGGGGAGGGGATCACGTAAAAAACTACGGTTGGTAAGGGACAGTGCTTAAATTACGTAACAGCTAAATGGGGAGGAGGAGGTCGAGACATTTTGTTACGATTTGTTACGGCAGGGGGGAGGAGGTCCTTCACTCATGTACGTAGTTTTTGCAAATTAAAAGACTTTCACTTGAAGATTATCTTTTTATTTATACATTTTATTATTTTGTTGAAAATTCAACTATTTCCTAGAAAATTTACTTTTTGCTTAAAATTCGTATTTTTGTGTTGAAACGTCAATTTAAATCTTTTTTTGAGATTTATCTTTTTGATTTAAAAGTTCACATGTTTTAGTAGACTTTTCATTTTTCTTTGACAAAAATGCAACTGTTTGGTTGAAAATTTAACAAAGTTGTTTAAAAAGTCATACTTTTTGGTATAAAATTCGACTATTTAATAGAAGATTAACTTATTATTCACAATTCTTCTATTGGCGTTCAAAAGTAAACTGGAATCTTCTTTGGATGAAAATTTAACTCTTTTTTTCAAAATTCATATGTTGTAGAAGAAATTTCATCTTTCCTAAATAAAATGCAACTGTTTGTTTAAAAATTCAATATTTTTTCGAAAGTTTGTCTTTTTGAATATAAAATTTACCTGCTTTAGCAGAAATTGCATCCTTCTTGAATAAAAATGCAAATGGTTGGTTTAAAATTCAACAATTTTTTTGAAGTCATAATTATTGGTAGAAAATTCTGCTGCTTTGTTGAAAATTAAACGAATTTCAAAAAATTTAAGTTTTGTTAAAATTTAATATTTTGGGATTAAAAAGAGAACTAAAATCCTTTCTAAGTAAAAATTCCATTATTATTTTAGGTATCATTTTTTTTTTCTTTTTAATTAAAATTCTTCTGTTTTATGAGAAATTTCATCTTTCATGGAAAAAGGCAACTATATAGTACAGAATTAAACTATTTTGTTAAAAAAATTTTCTTAGAAACTTTTTTTTTAATACATATTGTGAACTTCAAAAGTAAACTGAAATCTTTTTTCAATAAAAATTTAACTATTCCAAATTTTTTTTAAATAAAAATTTATCTGTTTTAAGAAAAATGTTATGTGTTTAAAAAATATTAACCGTTTGATAGAGAATTTAAAAATGTTGTTTGAATGTCATCCTTTTTGTTTAAAAATTCATCTTTTTTTTATTGAAAATTTTATTTCTTTCATAGAAACATATTTCTGGTTTAATCATTAATATCTTGATTGTGAAAAGTGAACTGTAATCTTTTTAAATAGAAAAATCAACTATTTTTTTTTAATTTATCTTTTTTATTTAAAAACTCATCTGTTTTAGCAGAAATGTCATTTTTTTTTGTTCAAGATTTATATTTTTAGTTTGAAATTCATCTCTTCAGCCTTTTTAGGCTAGGCAAATTATTTACCAGGTTCGAAAATTCATTTTTGTAGTGTAAAATTGCATCAGTGTCGAGGAAAATTAATGTTCTGTTGAAAAATCATGTTTTTTGTTTGAAAATTTGAAAAAATTTGAAAATTTAATTTTCACATAAAAAATTCGTCTTTCGGCTTGAAGGTACAACAATTTTAATAAAATTTAGCTCTTTATTCAGCGAAAAAACTGTGAAGAAACTATGATACTTTTTTGTTAGGAATTTATCTTTTTTGTTTGAAAATGCAAGTATTTTTTGAAAAGCTATTTTTTGTACTAGAAAAGACTTTTTTTGGTTTAAAATAAATTAATAAATTTGACAATTTGTATTTGAAATAGCTGTTTTATTTCGGTTACAAAAGATTCTATATTAAAACTATTACAAAATTAAAATTCTCGTATTTGAATGTAAAAAACCATAACAAAATCACCCCCTCCTACTTTACGCAATTTTTATTTTCCAGAAATGTTTTGCTATTTATTAATTCAGAAAAATGTTTGTTTGTATCAAACAAGTTTTGTTTGAAGCATAAAAGTTTCGTTTGAATCAAACAAATATTTGTTTCACGCTACATCAAAGAAATAATTTGTTTAATTTAAACAAATATTTTTCTAATTTGTGCTCATTTTTCCTTCACTAATTTCTCATTTTCCTTGAGCATTAATATTCAAACACCAGCATTTTTATCTTGTAATAATTTTAACATAAAATCTCTCATAAATGGAATAAAACAGTATTTCATATCCAAATTGAAATTTTAAGACTTGATTACCTAGTGGGCACAAAATTTGGCATCGTTACGACATCTTTACGACAATTTTACGACATCCTATGTCCATGTCGCTAAGTTGTCTTTACAATACTTGATTTTCAACAAAATAATTAAATTTGTAACATAATAGCTGAATTTTCAAACTAAAAAGATAAATTCTCCACAAAAAATTGTCATAAACCAAGAAAATTATTATTTTTTACCAAAAAAGGAGAATTTCCAACTAAAAAAGAACTATCTTAAAAAATGGAAAATTTCCATTTTCAGTTAAAAAATTATTTTTAAACAAAAAAAAGGCTTTTCCACTAAACAGTTAAACTTTCAACCACAAAAATAAGCCTTTAATCAAAAACATAAATTTTTAACAACGTAGTTGAACTTTTCACCAAGTAGGGGAACTTTTAATTAAAAAAAGTTAATTTTAAAGAAAATAGTTCAACTTTCGTACGAAGAGATAAATTTTAAACCAAAAATGTAAATCTTTAACAAAAAAAAAATTATTTTTAAACAAAGTGATTCAACCAAATCTTTTATACAAAATAGTTGAGTACTCAAGCAAAGAAGAAGAATTTTGAACAAAAAAGTTGCATTTTCGTTAATAAAATGAAATTTTTACTAAAACAGACGAATTTCTATATTAAAAAGATAATTTTGCAAAAAAATAGTTAAATTTTTTGTTAGGAAAGATTTTAGTTAACTTTTTACGATTAAAATGTTAATTTTTAAACAAAAAATAAGTTTGTATGAAAAAAAAATTCAATTTTCAATCCAAAAAAACAAATTTTTAAACGAAAAAGAATGAACTTTTAACAAAATTGTCAATTTCTTTACTAAATAGTGCATTTTTATCCATTTATGAAAGAAATATCAAAGAATGTGTCATAGAATAAACGCTATTTGACAAGAATAGAAAAAATTTGTTGAGATGGTTTGGTCATGTTGAGAAAATTAAAAAGAAAGACGAAATAAGTATATAAAAAATAAAGCTGAAATGGCAATATATAATTATGAACTTGCAGCCACTGTGCTGCACGGTAGCGATACTTGTACCTACCAAGAAAAGGATACTAGTAAAATGAACGTGGTTGGCATAAAATTCCTGCGCAATATGTGCGGTAAAACGCTAATGGACAAAGTCATTAATGAACGGATTCTCAAAGAATATGGCATAGAGAAAGCACTATTTGACAAGACTGAACATTTTTTTCATGAGATTTGACATGTTAAGAGAATGAAAAAAAACAACTGACGAAACATTTTTTTAAAAAACCTGTACATACCAAGAAAAGGATAACAGTAAAATTAACGTGGTTGGCATACAATTTCTGCGCAGTATATGCGGTAAAATGCTAATGGACAAAGTAATTAACAAAAGGATTTTTAAAAAATATGGCATAGAGGAAACACTATTTGATACGAGTAAAAGAAATTTTTTGTAAGGTTGGACATACTGAGAGAATGACAAAAAACTGAGGAAACAAGTATATAACAAATAAAGCTAAAATGGCAATATATAATTATGAACTTGTCTCCACTGTGTTGCACGGTAGCGATAAATGTAACTACCAAGAAAAGGATAATAGTAAAATTAACGTGGTTGGCAAGAAATTCCTGCGCAACATGTGCGGTAAAACGCTAATGGACAAAGTTATGAATTAAGAGATTTTTAAAGAATGTGGCCTAGAGGAAACACTATTTATGAAGAGCAAAAGAAATTTGCTTAGATGGATTGGACATATTAAGATAATAAAAAAAGAACAATTGATGAAACAAGCCTATTTAGGTAAAGTTAATGGTGGCGTACTCAGAGGCAGAAAGCGGAAAGAATAGTGGGAATGCGTGAACGATACTCTAAGTCGAAATGAGAACGGAAGATCTTGGATACTAATGGGTCCACGTGGAAAGCTTTACCTGGCGAATGTGATGTGAGTAAAGATTATGGATCTTACCTAAAGTAATTGCTAGAGAGATTGATCAGTGACCTGGTTTTCTGCAGTGTCGTGGAACGTACTTGTAATTTAAATGAGCAACACGGGAATTCTAAATTATTATAACCATCTATACCCCACCCCCCACTCATACCGCCTCAATATCTCATTTGTCTTACTAAATTATTCCGAAATTTATAAGATGGATTGGAAGGCTGAAGTCGAAAGTGGAGTTTATTTTTCTGGGATATTTGTATATCATTCATTTATTTTTTTCTGTTGTAGATATGAAAATATAACCGAATTTATATTTTTGTATCTCATTGTCCTATTTTGAGAAACTACAAATATGTATAGACTTGATGATAAGAAACGAACTTTTCATGCTAGAAATAACGTGTCGGTCTTAAGAATGTTTAAAAATTTTCTCCGGGATGTGAAGAAACATAATCTCTGAAAGTCATTCTGTATCAAAATAAAAAAAAATTGGTCATTATATTGAATGGAAGAATTTTGTTCACAGTATAATATTATTATACTACGTAAACAATAAGTGGTAAATAGTAAATATTATTATATAATATTTTATTATATTATAACCAATTATATTATTATTTTAATTTTTTTACAAAAACTTCAGTTAATTCACAAAGATTTCAGTAATATGAAAAATGTTTCCAAATATTATGCAAATATTTATAATGTTTTCAGAACAAATTCAAAATTATTTTGCAGTGTTATAAAATATTGCACAAAAACTTCAATGATTTTCCAGAGATTCTAAAAAGGTTTCAATAATTTCACAAATATTACAAAATACTTTCAAAATATTTCACAAAGATTGATCAAGATATCACAAAGATTGAAAATATTTCGCAAAGATTTCCAATAGATTAAAAATATTTCACAAAGACTTGAATGATTTTCTGAACATTTCAATAAATTCAAAAATATTTCAAATATTTTGCAACGATTCCCAAAGATATCAGAAAGATTAAATGACAAATATTTCAGGATCGATTTTAAAATTTTTACAAAGATTTCAATAATATCATAAGTATTTCAAAAATATTCAGAATATTTCGCTAAGATTTCTAAATATTTCAGAAAGATTTTATGACAAATATTTCAGGATGAATAAAAATTTTTTTAGAAAGACTTCAGTTATTTTACCAAGATTTTCTAAGGGTTTCAATAATATCACATATATTACCAAGCATTAAAAAAATATTTCAAAGATTTTGAAGATTTTGACAAATATTTCTGGATAGAATAAGAATTTTTTAGAGAGATCTTAGTTATTTAACAAATATTTTCAAATATTTCGAAAATATTTTTTAAAATTTAAAATAGATTTTTTAAAAATTTCAGGATAGATTAAACACATTTTAGAAAGACTAGTTATTTCACAAAGATTTTAATAAAATTACAAATATTTCGTTAAAATTTCAAAAGATTTCAGAAAGATTTTATAAATATTTCAGGATAGATTAAAATTTTTTACCAAAGCTTCCGTTATTTCACAAAGATTTCAGAAAAATTTCAATAATATCAAAAATACTAACAAATATTTTGAAAATATATCAAATATTTGACAAAGATTTCAGAAAGATTTGACAAATACTTGCGGATAGATTAAACAAATTTTACAATGACATCAGTTATTTCATAAATATTTCTAACCGATTTCAATAATATCACAAATTTTACCAAATATTTCGAAAATATTGAAAAAATTTCGCATATATTTCGGGTAGTTTTAAATGATTTCACAAAAACTTCAATGATTTTCCAAAGATTTCTAAAGATTTTAGAAAGATTTCATACATATTTCGAGATAGATTAAACAAATTTTAGAAATACTTTAGTCATTTCACAAAGACTTTAATAACATCACAAATATTTCGCTAAAATTTCCAAAGATTTCAGAAAAGTTTAATAATATCACAAAAATGACCAAATATTCCACAAATATTTCAGAAAAATTTGACAAAGAATATTTCCGGATAGATTTCAATAATATCACAAATTTTAACAAATATTTCGAAAATATTTTTTAAAATTTGTAAAGATTTTGCAAACATTTCGGAAAAATTCAAAAGATTTCACAAAAACTTAAATGATTTTCCGAAGATTTCTAAAAATTTCAGAAAGATTTTACAAATATTTCCAGACAGATTAAAAAATTGTACAACCTCTTTAGTTATTTCAAAAAGATTTCAAACATTGTGCATAAATTTCAATAATTTTCCAATGATTTCACAAAGATTTCGGATAGATTTAAAACATTTCACAAAAACTTTAATGATTTCTTAAAGATTTCACAAAAATTTCAATAATTTCACAAATATTACTAAATTTACAAAAACTTTGATGATTTCCCAAAAGATTTAAGTAATTTTACCAATATTACCAAATATTTTTTACATGTTTCAAATTTTAAGCAAAGATTTAAAAAGATTTCAAAAATATTTCACAAAGATTAAAAAATTTTCTCAAAGATTTTGGATAGTTTTAAAAAATTTCACAAAGATCTTAATTATTAGCCAAAAATATCACTAAGATTTAAAAGATATGAGAAATATTTAAAAGATTTTTCAAAGACTTCAATGACTTATACAAATTTTCAATAATTTCACAAATATTTCCAAATATCTTAAAAATGTTTAAAATACATATTTTAATGATTTTACCAAGATTTTGGTAAAAAAAACTAACATTTTTTAGTTAAAAATTTAATTATTTTATTAAAAATTCATCTTTTTCAGCTGAGAGTTCAACTTTTTGTTGAAAATTCATGTATTTTCTTGAAAATTTGGCTGTCGAAATAGAAGGTTAATCTTCCTAGTTGAAAATTCATATTTCTTTGGTTGAAAAGTATATTATTAACTACTTATTTGTAAATGAACCTTTTTGGTAAAAAAATTACATTTTTGAGTTGAAAATTCAGCTTTTTTTGTAGATAATTCGAGAGATAATTCGAGTGATTGGCTTTGAAACTAAATAATTTTGTTGAAAATGCATGCGTTTTGTTTCAAATTCTTCTTTTGTGATAGAAGGTTAATTTTCTTTGTCGAAAATTCATCTTTTTGGTTGAAAAATTCATATACTTTGTGAAAAATTAATTTTTTTTAAATTATTATTTTTTTTAATTGAAGATTTAAAATTCCATGGTTAGCTTAAACTTTTTCCTGTGTAATGGATAACTTGTAAATTCCTCTTTTTTATAGAACCTTAATCTTCTAGGTTGAAAATTCGTCCTTTTGGTTGAAGTTCAACAATTCTGTTGAATGTATTTTATTTAAGAAAACCTCGTTTTTTGGTAGAAAATTAATTTTGTTTGTTGAAAACTCAACTATTTGGCAGAAAAATTTTGTATTTTGTTAAAAAGTCGTCTTTTTGACAAGAAAAATATTCTTCTTTGTTCATATTTTAACTTTCTGGTTGAGAATTCATCTACCTTGTTTAAAATTCATCTTTTTTTATTGAAAATTAATTTTTTTCGAAAATTCATCTTTCCTGGCAGAAAAGAAACTTTTCTGGTTAAAATTAATTCTTCTTTGTTTATATTTCAACTTTCTGATTAAGAATTCATTTCCTATAAAAAAATATAGCGGTCTCATGAAAAGTACGAAATCTTTCATTCTCACTGAATTACAATTTTCATGGATTTGAATTTCGCGGGTAAAATATGCCATACTTAATCATGGATGTCATTAGTAGAGTTCTGTCACAACTTCTCACTGTTTTGATTGGCTACGATTAAACCGGAATCAGAAGTGATGAAAAGAGCGCGATTTTGAAACCAAATTTTACAATAAATTTACAATTTTGAAGAATAGAATGAAGGAGAAGATAACATCAAATATAAACATATCAAAACTGTGTGGCAGATATGAAAATAGAAATATTGAGAAAAAAAATTATTCCATTTTGTGTTTAAACGTTAGTTTTATTAGTTGAAAATTCAGGTATTTTGATGAAAATTCGTCTTTTTCAAGAGAGAATTAATCTTGTCAATTTTGTTAAAATTAGTGTTTTTTGGTGGAAAATTAATCTTTTTCGTTACAATATTCGACATTTGGTTGAAAGGTGACCTTTCATAGTTGAAATTTTAATTATTTAGTTAAAAATAGATGTATTTATCCAAGATTAATTTTGTTGGTAAAAAATTAAGGTCCTTAGTTGAAAATTCATTTTCTTAGGTGAAAGATTCATCATTCTTATTCTAAATGTATTTCTTTGGTTAAAAATTAATAACTATTTCATGTTTGATTTGAAACTTACATTTTAAAAGTTCAACTATTTTGTCAAAAATTCATATACTTATTTAGTTTAAAATGCGTCTTTTTTGGTCAAACATTAATAATCTTGCTTAAAAATTTCTTCCTTTGGTTGAAAATTCAACTCTTTCCTGGAAAATTAATTTTTTTATAAAAAATTTTGTTGTTCGTTTCTTAAAAACTAAACTATTTTGTTGAAAATTCTTTGTTAGATGGTGGAAAATAATTCCTATGACTAAAAATTACCATATGACATTTTTTGTTTGGTAACAAAGTTATCTTTTTTAAATAAAAAGTAAACTATTTGATTCTAAATTAATGTATCATGTCACAAGTTAGTTTTTCCGTAAAAATTTAAAAAAAAAACCCAAAAAAACAAAAATTATTTTTTCAGATTACAATAGGGTTTTTTTTTTGTTTTCGTTTATTCGTTGTGGTCCAAATTTGGTCGTTGGATTCTTGTTTTTTATAACAGGATTTTGCATCAATTTCATTATTGGACGTTAAATGGGATTTCTAATTTGGATTTTGGTCTAATTTAAATTTCGTAAATTTTGATTTACAAAGGTCTTTAAAAAAATTTATGTTTTTTTCTTGAGAATTCAAATATTTGATTAAATTTTATTTTTTGAAAATTTCGACTATTCGATTGAAAATGCATCTGTTCATGCTGAAAATTCAACTATTTTGTTAGAAATGTAACTATTTTGTTAAAGTAATTATTTTTTATTGAAAATTCAACTATATTGTTAAAAATTCGTACTATTGGATTGAAATTTCATTTTTTACGGAAAAGCCATTCTTCTTGGCTGAAAATTTATCTTTCTTATAGTTAAGAAGTAACTTTTTGGCTAAAAATTCAACTATTTTGATAGAAATTTAAGTATTTTGTTAAACATGTAATTATTTTGAAAAACTTAACTATTTTGTTAACGTTATAATTATTGGTTGGAAATTAAACTATGTTAACAATTTATCATTTTGGATTAAAAATTCATCGTTTATAGTAGAGAGTTCTAAAAATTTATATTTCTTATAGTCAAAAAGAAACTTTTTGGTTAAAAATTCAACTATTTTTTTCGAAATTTAAACTATTTTGTTAAAAATTTATTCTTTACAAATGATAATTTATATTTCTTAATTTAAAAGTAACATTATTGTTAAAAATTCAACTGCTCCGGAAAAATTAATATTTTTGCTTTAAAATTGTACTATTTAGCTAAATCATCAACTTTTTAAAAACTCGTTTATTTACTGGAAATTTTATACATTTGGTTATTAATGCAATTGTTTGGTTGACAATTAATTTTGGTTTAAAATTCTTCTTTTTTGTAGAAATTTCATCTCTTTCGGGTAGGAATTTTTTGTTAATTCAACTGTTTTGATAGAAATTTAACTATTTTGTTCGAAAATTAGACTACTTTTTTAAAATTAATTTTTTTATTGAAAATTTGTGTTTCTTGGTTAAAAAGTAACATTTTTGTTGAAAATTCAACCTCTCCGGAATTTTTTTTGTTGTTTGAAAATTCTACAATTTAGCTAAACCATTAACTTTTTTGAAAACTCGTCTATTTTACTGGAAAGTTTATCTGTTTGGTTGTTAATGCAACTGTTTGGTTGAAAATCAACTTTAATTTATAATTCGTCTTTTTTGTTAAAAATGCATCTCTTTCGGGTAGGAAATCTTTGTTGATTAAAAATTCAATATATTTTTAATATATATTGAATATTTTATGTACATTACTTTATTTAAGAAAATTATAAACTTAAAATAAAAATTTTATACAAAAATGAGATTCTCTAAAATTCTCAGCTTTGTTGAAACAATAAAAAGATAATAATGTGAAACTTCTAAATATGTTATGAATCATATTAGGTCAGCCACCAAAACAACATGTTTACAATTTCTTAATTGAAAATGAAAAAAACAAAAAATATGTACGTACTTAATTAATTTAACCTTAGATAATTCAGCTTTAGTATAATACTTTTCATGTTTGTGAACATGAGGCACCACGAAATTCGGAAAGAAATGTAAACATGGTCTTCGTTTATTTTTTAACGAATTATTTTTTAACGAATTTTGAAGAATTTTCTGATAGTAAGTCTAAGAGGCTACATTGTTCATCGTAAATCGCAAAGTATTTTGTTTTGTGAAAAAAATAATAAAATGTTTTTTTTTCTTTTTAAATAGGCTGAAAAGTAAAAAAAAAAATCAATATACATTTACTACTTAGTAATTCAGCGACTAGAAAATTCGACCAAATGGCTGAATTTTCGAATGAAAAAGACAAATTTCCAATCAAAATCAGAATAGCCAAATTTTCAGTTAATTGCTTTTCAACGACAAAAACAAGACAAATAATTTTCAGAAAAATAGTAAAAAATTTTAACCGAAGAGATGAATCTTATACAAAAAAATTAAGTTTTAACAAAATAGCTCATCTTTCAACCAAGTAGTTATATTTTCAACCAGAAAAATTAATTTTCAACAAAAAATGTCATAGTTAATATTTTAAGAATAAAATATTTTAAATTAAAAACTGGTAAATTCAACCAAAAATAACGAATTATCAACAAATTATTTTTGGTTGAAAATTCAACTACACCATTAAAAATTTTTCCTTTTTATTCCTGAAAATTAGTTTTTCTATCTAAAAAATTAACTATTTTTGGTTTGTTTAATACTGATCTATTTTATTCGAAAATTCAATAAATTTGATAAAAATTCGTCTGTTTTGGTCGAGTTAAATGGTTTTCAATTTAAAATTCTAATATATTTGTTGTTGAAACATGAGCTCTTTATCAACAAGTATATTTTTATCGAGAATTTATTTTTTTGGTAGAAAATAGAAAATGCCACAATTTGTTTGATACGTGAACAACTTTGTTAAAAATTAATTTTTTTAGAAAATTTTTCTCTTTGGTTGCAAGTTAAACTCTTGTATTGAAAATTTATTTTTGTCCTTGAAAATGAATTAACTAAAGATTTAAATTTTCACAGAACTTAGACCCGAACAGGTGGCGCACTCTGGTGAGTGGTTTTAAACTCCTCCCATTCTGGGAATTTTTGTAACTGCGCTTGCGTCGCGCTGGTACTTCCGGATTTGTTACTGCAAGCGCACTGATTTTTAATTGTATAAATATTGAGATTTAACATTTATAATAAATAATGATTGAGAAATGAAAAAATAGAAATTTCTTAGTCCTAAAATAAGAATTTGTAGTGAAGGATAAAAAATTCGATTTTAATGAAAAAGACGTCTGAATTCTGAGTTTAGAGAACAAATTTTTTTTCATCACAATAATTAATCTCGTCTCTATCCAATTTTTTAACCAATTTTTTTCTCCGACGATGTCACCTAATATAAGATCACTAAAATTATTAGAAATGATTAAAGTTCAATTAGTTACTGTATTAATAAATCTTCCTGATATTCCGACAATGTGACTTAAAATAAAATCAATTAAATGACCAAAATTGCATTATTTTTTCATTTTTCGCTTCAAAATTCTATTTTGGGATTAATAAATTACTTTTGAGAAAAATAAAATTTAATTAATGAAAAGTATATTATTTTTAATAGAAGTTATTTCAAAACGTTTATAGTTCATGTATAAAATAAAGTAAAAGAGTAATTTATTTAGCTCAAAGAGAAAAAACTTAATATTTTAATTATGGATCACTTTTTCTTGCGTAGTTCTCAATTTTACAAACATAAATTTATTTTCTACTGAAAAACTCAAAATACGTGTTTTGTTAACATTCTCTTTTTACCAAATAGTAGAATCTTCAATGAATATAGATTTATTTTTAACCAAAAAGAGGAGTTTTCAAACAAATAGATTAAATTTCTACTTTAAGGACCAATTTTCAACAAAATATATAAATTACCAAATAAGCATTTGAAATTCGAGCTAAAAAAGGCAAATTTCTTACTAAAAGAAAACAAATTTTCAACGAGATTGTTATATTTTCAACTGAAAAAATCATTTTTGAACAAAAAATAGAATAGTGAAATAATTTTCAGACAAAAAAATGAAATTTCAACAATATAATTTTATTTGTAACGACAGAATGGAATTCTGAACTAAAGAAGAAAATATTTCAGCCCAAAGTGGAATAGTTCAATTTTCTCTTAAAACAAAAAGAAGTTTCAACCTAAAAAAGCGAATTTTTAATACAATAGTTAAATTGTCATCCATAAAAATAAGTCTTCGACAAAAAATTAAAAAGTTATTATTAAAAAAAAGATTAATTAAAAAAAATCAATATAATTCGTAACAAAAAATGAAATAGTTGAATTTTAAAATATGTATTTGACATGTAAACCGAAAAATATTTGAAATTAAAAACCGTTAAATTCAACCAAAAAGGACGAATTTTCAACAAATTATTTAATTTTTCAAATAAAAACGATAAGTTTTTAACCAATAATAAAAAAAATTAAATAAAAGACAAATTTTCAACAAAATAGTTAAATTTTCAACCAAATACTGATGCAATTTGAATAAAAAATCTTTGGATTGAAAAAGATTATTTTTCTCTAAAATAGTAGGTTTTTTGATTTGAAAATATTTTTTTTTTAGTTTTCCCTATAAAACAAAGACATTTTTGAAAAACATCTACTTTCAAACCTTCTTTCAGCAAACAATAATGTTATGTTTGTGAAATTCGTACATGCACAAGATAAATTAATTAGTAATTAAAATATTAAATTTTTTCTCTTAAAATGAAATGACTTACTCTTTTACCTTATTTTACAAATTGACTATAAACCTCTATTAATAATTTGTATGAAAAAGCTATTTAAAAAAAATTAAATTTGAATTTTCGCAGTACTCGGTCGCGAACAGATCGCGCACTCTGATGAGAGTTAAAGTACCCAAGGGGCACAAAATTTGGCGACGTCTTTACGACATCCTATGCCCATGTCGTTTCGGTGTCTTTGAGATATCGTAAATACATCGTTAGATCATACGACTTATTCACGATATCGTTAAGGCACCGAAACGACGTGGACATAGGATGTCGTAAAGTTGTCGTAAAGATGTCGTAACGATGTCGTCAAGGTACTCTTCTTCTCAAGCTACCTTTTAACCAGCCCTATGCATCGCCCCCACTCATTCTGTTTTCTTAGCATCCGGAAGGGTATCGTAGTTCAAATAAATCCAATATATGGCGCTCTGATCAGGTAGGCCTGTCTTTGTGTCGTTATGTATAGAAAACAAAAAATAAAATTCATTCAAAACTTGATATTTTTTATGAATATTAAAGGAAGAACAAAGTTTTCAGTAACAAAGAGTCGATTTTTTAACAACTTACGTGAATTGTGAACGAAATAAATGAATTTTCAATGCAGAAAGACAAATTTAAATCTAAATGGTTGAACTTTGAACTAGAAAAGGTCAATTTTCGAAAAAAGGAACTTTGAATTTATGACGAATTTTGACTTGAAACAGGGATTTTTCAAACTCCTTTCTTTTAAATCCCACTGCAAATTCCTTTAAAAAATTCCCATTCCATGTCAAAAATTCCTTGTCCCAAGGGAAATTGTATTAGGAAACCAGTATGTAAGTATTTTATCCGAATTTAACTACATTAAAACTTTCATCAAAGATGTTGCTCGGTTCACTGTCCAAAATGAATTTTGTAGTTAGGAACTTAAGATCTTGGGCTATTTTTAGAATCGTTAATGGGTAGTGGTGCCAGTCACACACCATAAAAGAGGACCTTTGGACTTACAAACAGGAAACTGTCACTCAAAGAGATTGACGTTTTACGGTGATAAAAGTTGCACTTTGGAACCATTATCCTTGAACTGTCACTCACTTCAATTGCCGAAATCAGTAGGAGGAGCAAAGTGACCTCATTTATGATTGGTTATTCGACACTAAAAGTGAGTGACGTCAGAATTTTGATTGGTTAAAAACTAAAAGTAGGGATAAATCCCGCCCGAAGCGAGGTTATAAATAACCAGTGGGCACAAAATTTGGCGACGTCTTTACAACATCGTGACATCTTTACGATAACTTCACAACATCCTATGTCCATGTCGTTAACGTGTCTTTACGATATCGTAAACACGTCGTATGATCTGACGATGTCTTTACGATATCGTAGACACTGAAACGACACGGACATAGGATGTCGTAAAAATGTCGTCAAGATGTTGTAACGATGTCGTAAAGACGTTGTGATTCGATATCAAGTGCTAAGCTTACTTGTGTGTGCTAGGAACAAAACTAATAAAAGAATTGTTTATTAGTTACAAACAATTCTTATTTGTATGGAAACAAATAAGATGGACAATGAAAAGTCCTGACTCCGAATTGTTCGACCTTGTGGAAGTGTTTTCCGATTCTCAATAGCAGCCTTTTTAGATCTGTCGCGTCTACCACGAACTGCAATACACGGTTATTGTCGTTTACTCTAGAGATCAAATGAGGGAATATGTCATCCATGAACTTATAAATATCAATGACTTATAATAAATCAATCATTTTGATCAAAAAGTACAAATCGCTGTATTGATTAAATCATTTATTTTCAAACCTGACATGTACATCAGGAAGGGGAAGAAATTTATTGAAAGGAAAAGTACCAAGCGAAAGAATCTTTCATGGCCTAATGTGTACAAAAGAAAAGCAAAAATACAGAATGACATTACCCTTATCTCCAGAATTTCGAGAATCAATTATTTCCTCGGGAACCCATCGTTGATTGGTCGAAATAATACGCTGGCGGAGTTCGTTGTTCTATCGAGGATTGGAAATAGAAAGTAAGATTATTGTAGCCAATGATTAATAAGTTGTTGCGAAAAGGATGATTGATTCATCATAAGTCCAAAGTCCAGGGTTCAATAGTTTACATTGAAAAGATACGTAAACATTATTTTATAAACACAAGTTCTCTGGTTACAAATTTAGGTTTTTACATCCAATCTAACTAGCGCTAAAACCCATTACCGATGCTAATATTAGGTCTATGATTTATTAATCAAAATTAATAAAATAAACAATAAGCATGTTAAGACGCAATTAATTATCTTATAACGCTATTTATAATGCTTCAACGCAGTTTGTTTTAAATAAAGTCTTCGCAGATCGGAGAAAGGTTTCACTGTTTTCTGTTTAGAAGTTCTGAAATTTGTAATATTTTAACCCCATTTTGAAAAAATATAGCGGTCTCATGAAAAGTACGAAATCTTTCATTCTCACTGAATTACTATATTCATGGATTTGAATTTCGCGGGTAAAATATGTCTTAATTAACCATGGCTACCATTAGTAGAGTTCTGTCACAACTTCCCACTGTTTTGATTGGCTACGATTAAACCGGAATCAGAAGTGATGAAAAGAGCGCGATTTTGAAACCAAATTTTACAATAAATTTACAGTTTTGAGGAATAGAATGAAGGAGATGATAACATCAAATATAAACATATCAAAACTGTGTGACAGGTATGAAAATAGAAATATTGAGAAAGAAAATTATTCCATTTTGTGTTTAAACGTTAGTTTTATTAGTTGAAAATTCAGGTATTTTGATGAAAATTCGTCTTTTTCAGGAAAGAATTAATCTTGTCAATTGAAAATTGAGCTAACTTGTTCAAAATATATATTTTATTAAAAAAAAATAATTTTTTGAATTGAAAATAATCACGAAACTTCGGCAGAAAATTTGCAATTTTGTACAGGATTGTAAGTCGAAATATTTCTTCTACGTCACTCTTGTATTTTGTTAAAATTAGTGTTTTTTGGTGGAAAATTAATCTTCTTCGTTACAATATTCGACATTTGGTTGAAAGGTGACCTTTCATAGTTTAAATTTTTATTATTTAGTTAAAAATAGGTGTATTTATCCAAGATTAATTTTGTTGGTAAAAAATTAACGTCCTTAGTTGAAAATTCATTTTCTTAGATGAAAGATTCATCATTCTCATTCTAAATGTATTTCTTTGGTTAAAAATTAATAACTACTTCATGTTTGATTTGAAACTTACATTTTCAAAATTCAACTATTTTGTCAAAAATTCATATACTTATTTAGTTTAAAATGCGTCTTTTTTGGTGAAACATTAATAATCTTGCTTAAAAATTTATTTTTTAGGTTGAAAATTCAACTCTTGTCTGGAAAATTAATTTTTGTATAAAAAATTTTGTTGTTTGTTTGTTTGTTAAAAACTAAACTATTTTGTTGAAAATTCTTTGTTAGATGGTGGAAAATAATTCCTATGACTAAAAATTACCATATTACATTTTTTGTAGAAAATGAATACTTTTTTAGTTGAAAATTCATCTTTTTGGTTAAAAATTATTCTTTCTGTTTGAAAATTTGTATTTTTTGTAGATAATTAATCTTCTTTGTCTATTCGATGTTTGGTAACAAAGTTATCTTTTTTAAATAAAAACTAAACTATTTGATTCTAAATTAATGTATCATGTCACAAGTTAGTTTTTCCGTAAAAAATTAATTTTCGTTTTTGAACATTCATCTTTTCAGTTTAAAATTAGTGTTTGTTTTAGAAAAATAGCCTTTTGTTGGTAGAAAATTAATCTTCTTTTCTGAAAATTCATCTTTTTTATTAAAATTCAACTATTTAGTTGAAAATTAATTTTGTTCGTTGAAAGAATAATAATTTTCGTTTAAAATTTATTTCTGTGACTGAAATTTTTTTTCCACTTAAAAATTTGTCATTTAGATAGAAAAATAATCCTCTTTTTTGGAAAATCTTCTTTATCGTTACAAATTCAACTATTTGGTTGAAAATTCAGTTTTTGGGGTAAAGATTTATAATTTTCATTGGAAATATTTGTTTTGTAGAAAATTTATCTTTCTGGTTAAAAATTCATATATTTTGTTAGAGATTTGTCTTTTTTGGTAAAAAGTTGATCTTTTTGGTTGGAATGTCAACCAATGTGTAACAAATTCATTTTTTTATAGACAAAATTCATAATTCGTAATTCATAAAGTAGAAACATTTTTTTAAATCTCTATTTGTAAGTTTGAAATTGAATTATTTCGTTGAAAAATCGTTTTTATCGGTTGAAAATTAATTTTTTTACTAAAGAAATATAATATCGGTCGAATTTGCGGCATGTATTCGCGGAACTTTTCGAGGAAAATTTGTGTATGTATATTTCCAAGGATTTCAAAAAAATAATCTTCAGAAGCTTTAAGGGAATTCCGAAAGATTTCAAAGAGATAGAATTATTTTTCTTAAAATTCCTGTGAAAAATTTAGAAGATTATAAGAATCAAGTTTTTCACATCTTGAATGCTTTTTTAAAATTTTAAGAAAAATGTAGTAAGTTAAAAATATTGTTTTTGAATTTATTTTGTTTTAAACGTATTAGAAATATTTAAAAACTTGAAAAAATTGATCAATTATTCGTTGATAAGGTTTATGTAAGCGGAGTTAGGAGTGAATAATGAAAGTATTCAAGGAATAGAAGGTTTAGGACTGTGAAAAAATTCAAATTATTCTTTCGAGTGAACCTTCAGGGCGGCGGTTATGATGCGCATGTGTAGTGAGTGAAAACGGTGGCAGCTGTCACTAAGAGGGATTTATACCATAGGTGAAATGTGTGTTCTCTTTTTTTACTTGTTTTACTTTCTTTTAAAAACAAAAGAAAAAGAATGCAATACCACGAAATTTATGCTCCGTTTGTCTTCTCTCTTCGTCTCACGCGACCTGAAAAATAGTTGAAGTGTACTTCGATGTTTTGTATATGTCCCAGTCATTTAATTCTGAATTCAGCCCGTGGACTGTTCACGCTCGAAGGTCAGGCGGTATTATTATAATAACCCAGTGGGCACAAAATTTGGCGACGTCTTTACGACATCGTCACGACATCGTTACGACATCGTTACGACATATTTACGACATCCTATGCCCGTGTCAGTTCGGTGTCTTTACGATATCGTAAAGACATCGTCAGATTATACGACACCTTAACGACATGGACATAGGATATCGTAAAATTATCGTGAAGATATCGTAACGATGTCGTAAGGACGTCGCCAAATTTTGTGCCCATTGGGAGGCATTTGGAAGCGATCCCAGGTGATGGTCTAAATACCTCCGACAAGTCGACAAAAAATCCAAACTTTCCACACTCTCCGGATTTATATATACAAATATACAAATATGCAAACAGTACAGAAGACGATTAAATTTACAAGCAGTACAAACGACTCACACACATTATCAAAAAGAAAAATGGAAAAATTCCTTTTTCGGGTGGATGACGTAAAATTTGGATTTTCCTCTAGGTAGGCACTAGCTGGGCAAGAAATTGTGTGCAAACGAAAATATGGAATGTACAAACAGTACAAAAGACGTACACACCTTAGCAAAAAGAAAAATGAGAAAGTTCAAATTTCGGGAGAATGTCACGAAATGTGGATTTTCTCCTGGGCGGGCAACCAAGGGCGTACAGATGAAAATATTAAATGTACAAACAGTATAAATGACGTACACACGTTAGCAAAAAGAAAAATGTAAAAATTCATTATTCCAGTGCTTTTTTCTCTAGCCAGGCACTAGCAGGGTAAGCAAGTGGGTGCAAACGAAAATATGAAATGTACAAACAGTACAATCGACGTACACATATTAGCCAAAAGAAAAATGAAAAATTCAAATTCCGAGGAGATGACACAAAATATTGATTTTGCCCTGGCCGGGAAACCAAGTGGGCACAAAATAATATGTTCAATGTATAAATAGTATAAGCGACGTACAAACGTTAGCTAAGAGTAAAATGGAAAAATTCAAATTTCGGGGCGATGACCCGAAATTTTTATTTTCACCTGGTTAGGCGACTCAGGGGGTACTAACAAAAATATAAGTAGTACAAATGGTACAAACGACGTACAAACGTATGCAAAACGAAAATTTAAGAAATTCAAATTTCGGGAGGATGACACGAAATTTAGATTTTCCCATGCCCGGGCAACCAAGAGGATACAAAAGAAAAATATCATATGTACAAACAGGACAAAAGACGTACAGACGTATGTAAAGAGAAAATTTAAAAAAGGTGAAATTCGGAGGGGAGGGGCAAGTTCACAGGGGTAATTATTTTTCAATATCTGAATAAGTCGTACCAGCTGAAGGTGCAGAGATAAATATAATATACATTTGATATAATAGCATTGAGCATAATGTAGAAAAGGTCACCATTTGACAAATTTGAGTGCGAAGCACGAGTTACGTGGTGAGAATGTATTCGTTATAATACATTCTTTAGAATACATATTCGAAGATTAATTTTATACACTATTAATCAAAGTCCGAATTTCGGTTGAACTAGTCACCCTTATCAGTTTATCCGGGCACGACCTTTTTTTTGTAGGTAATTACTCACCCAATATTAAAGGAAATTCCAATGTCCTTGAAATGTTGAAAACTGAATAAATTTAAAGATACGCTTTTTTCAAATTGAACTTTCTTTAAAAGAAAAATGGGTGAAATCAAGAGGGTCGTTCACAAACTGAATCGTTGGAGAGTGATGAAAGTCGGTATAGGAAAATTATGTTTATAGTTATAGTCGTTATAGTAATACACGTGCCGAGCCGTTTTTCAAGGTCTAGCACAAACACAAATAATTTTAGCGTCGTAACTACAACGTATAACTATTTATTATCAGAAAAAAACAAAGTAGTTTGGATGCGATTTATTGACTCGGTTCTCTGTTTGTAAACGATTTATTGGCTCATTTCTCTGTCGAAGTAAGATAATATAAATGTTTCGTATTACTACTTTGAAATGAAAAAATATTCAAGAATCACAAAATATATTTTCTTAAAAATCTATACAATGAAAGACGTGCTAATTTTAGATCCATTCATTTCTTAATCAACACACGGAGACAAATTTAGGGTCAGTTTGGCAATATAGATGTGCACACAGACTAAATTCAAAAGTTAATTATAGAACAGCCCTTGAAAATGGCTAAAGCGATAATCTCTAGAAAATTAAAACAAGCGTCTCAAATCGATAATCTCAGAGAGTCGACTTGTTCGTCTCGAGCGGACAACACGATCATCTTGGATGACTGATTTGATATTCTCGGAGGGTCAAATTGATAATCCCTGAGTCTCAATATGAATATTTTAGGAAGGAAAATTCGTTTATCGCAGAAGGTCTATTTAAAAATCTGAGATGGTTCAAATCGCTATTCCTGATAGTCTAATATTTATTTTTAAATTATTTAAGAAAATTTTATTTGAAAAACTTTTGATTCTCTAAATCTGGATTAGTATGAAGTCTTTTATCAATTGATTTATAGTAAGCATTTAGATGAAAATCTTAATAAAAAATTACTAATTTGTAGAAAAATCTTTAAAAAGTAATTAGTAATGCAAAGTTCTTTATCAATTTAATTTTGAAAGCTTTTTCTATGAATTAGTTGCTTTTACATAATTATCATTTGTGATTGAGAAAGTAAAAAAATCGTCCGAAATTTGATATTAAAGTTTTTCAACGGTTCTCCACGTTTTAAGACCCCCTGAATCCGTAACTCAAGATTAAACGATTGCGTCTGTTTGACTATCCGTCCCTTCATAAACACATTCAGGTTATTCTACCTCCCACTTTGTCCATTCTCGACAGTGGGGCGGGGATACGGTATTAGACGGGTAACCAAGCTTTTTCATCACTTTGATCCCCTTTATTGTGTTGGTGTGCCAAATATGTTTGGCTGTGTTCCCATAAAAATGCTTCTATCTTTCTTTATTAGTTACGTTTCACATAAGCCTTCTGTACAATAAGTGTAGTGTTTTCTCTCTCTTCTATTCGTTTTCTTTAAGATGCGTTCACCGCATACACACATACATATAATAATTGTATTTTTGAATTATTTCCTAATTATTCATTACAATGCAATGAATATTATTTTTAATTTAATTTCAATGTAAACTCAAGTTGATGATACTGAATTAATTGTGTTTTTACGTTTGAGTAATAGTTGAAAGGGATCATTAAAAAAGGTAATTTTTTAGATGCGTTTATTTTTTTAAGTATAACTATGACTTGGAAGCTTCTAATGTGTCCCCTAAGGGTTTACATTTTTCTTGCACATTCTTCCTTATTCCTTTACACACCCCCACACACTTACTTGGTGGTGGGAGGTGGACCTACAGTTTACGGTGGGTTCCGAACCATCAAGAGCAACAGCTTTAAGTACTTAGAGAAAACTTTTTCTCCAGAGGTACCGGTCCCACGACTCTCCGGAGATGAACAATTCTCTTGATAGGCTAGTGTTCACCGCATTACTAAATAATTGAAAATATATTCTTTAAATCGTTAAAAAATTATTGTCACATTAGTCTACCTTGTTTTCAAAAGTACAATAATCAAATTTGTATATAACAGTAGCTTGAAGGACAGGACAATTTTTTAAACAAAAAATTAGATAATTTCATTTACATTTAAATTACCTAATTTTTGACCAAAAAGTAAATGAATTTTAAAGAAAATATTTGAATTTGAAGAAAAATATGAATTACACATAAAAACTCATCATATTTATATATTAATTAAAGAAAAAAGTATATGCTTCAAGAACAAAATAATTTACATTACAGTCAATAAGTCAAAAATATAAAAAACACGGTGAAATCCCTCAAATAGGCCCTCGAAAAAAACGAGAGTAGAAGAACGCCGCCAAATAATCCATTCTTACTACCATTAAATAACAATTTATAGTTGAAATGCATGCGGTTCATCATATAATTTAAGGATTTTGAATTTTCATTTGTTTCTTATTGAAATATTCTGAGTGAGAAATAATAAAAAGAGTTCCTAATAGAAATGTTAAGCCATTCGTAATTTAAATTATGCAGTTATGGTACACGAAGTGAGTAAGGATGAAATTCTTAAATAAAAAATTATCCGATGATTAAAATAAGTGAGGAAAAGTACAAAAGAATATTGTGTCTTTTTATTTATTTTTTTGTTCAAGATAATTAGAAATAAAATTATAATCTTCAGAAACAACACAGAAAAAGTTTTTTAAAAAGTAGTTTTTTGCAATCTTTCGTTTTATTTAAATTCATTCATTATAACAATGTGTAAAATTGTACACAATTGTGAACTATAAAAGACAAAATCTTCTTTTGTACTTTTCTTTACTTATTTTGATCATCGGATAATTTTTTATTTAAGATTTCTATCCTAACACATTTCATGCTACATAACTCCATAATTTAAATTGCAAATAGCTGAACATTTCTAATAGATACTCTTTTTATTATTTTTCACTTAGAATATTTTCATGACAAACAAATGAAAATGATAAATCCTTAATTATATAATGAATCGTATGCATAGTCGTCTACTGGACTGAAACTTTCTATTCGGATAGCCGACTGCCCGCTTGTTGTCTGCCGTCATCCGTTCACTAGTGAATAAAAACTAGAAATTACTTAATATTTATCTTTTGAATACGTTTTTTGTCATATCGTTAGAGTATGACAGTAGTGGGTGTTAAAATTAAATAAAATGTTTAAATGAAATTTTAATTTTTAAAATTATAAATGATATTCGGATTGTATGCAGTTGTGTGATGATAAATGGATAAAATGACTGGCAGTAGTATAGGGCTACTATGGACAGACTACCCCCTCCACTTTCCATTTCCCCCTTCACCGCATTATGACGCCGACCCCTTTTTTATCGACTAAAATTTATGAGGGGCATTGAAATGAAAATAAGAACATTTGAAATAATATAAAATGTATTTATTTATACTTTGTAGCAGAAAAATAGGTTACATATTTCTAGAATAAAGAAAGTGTGGTCAATTCCGACAACGAAGTTTGCATACATGATGCAAGATCGATACGCTTACAATATTTACCGCCACGTATGCGCTGTTTCGATATTCGAGAAATATTATTTTTAAGTTCATATTTATTCAACAACTTTTTGTAAAACTTTCGCACAAGACAATAATTGTTTTCTAAATTATTCGTGAACAAATTATTAAAATCAAACAAAGAATAACCATCACACATACAATGGAGAAACATAATGCAATATTGCCCACAAACATTCGAAGTCGCAGTTTGTAGTCTTTTGCGTTCCACCTGTAGAAGGTACAATTTCCCCGTAAACGAAGAAGATGTTTAGGTATAAGAGCCGATAACCCGTAGCTGTCAAAGTAGGTACCTCTTCAATCATCGCCAACGTATAGGGCGATCCAGTGAATTCCAGGTTTGGATTGCTCATCAAAATTAGCTACAATTGCAGATGGTCTCGTATGCTGTTCATACTTTTTAGATGATATTGATAGGGCAGTTTTTTAAATCAAGTCTACCGTATCCTTATCCTAATCTTCAGAATTGGCCGTAATGCTCTGCTCATAGGTCATAGGGGATCTGAGCGGACTAGTACTGTACCTTTGTATTTTATTGTATGATAGTGAGAGTAGATTATCCTCTTGGTGTTTCTCTATCCAGTTCTTTAGTCTGAGTGCATTATTAAAAGCACACATAAGCATTGTTTCCTTTTTTATAACATGATCGAAACAAAACTCGTCTATGAATGGTAATTTTCTAAACGATGGGCATTTTTGTTCCTCCAAATTTATTATTTGTCTGCTTGTAATTTTTTGTAGTAATTCTGCTTTTTTTTGTCTTCTGGTGTACATTAGTTTGGCAGTTCGAGCAATGTCACGTAGATTGGCGTGAAGGAAATTCAATGGGACATCTCCTTCAAACCACTCAATGCCGTGATGATGACAACTAAGCCAGTTATTTTGTTGTTGAGATTCATTAGTGAGATCACTAAATGAAAATGGTGGAGAAATGATCCAATGAGAAATACAATAACGGTCCAGAGAAATCACAGCTACTTCTTTAGGAATAAATCGACCTGCATCGTCTCTAAAGCCTTGTATGTCAATCACGTAGTCAACCATGAATCGCACTTTAATTCTGAGACTACCATGTTTTGCAAGATTCCAGTGAGAGTAACAGTTTGCTGAGAGATCCGATGTAAGATCAAAGGCGAACAGACAGTTTCCTGCAGGATAATTCTCTCTCAACATTATTTCCTTCCTTTAGAAAATGGATACCAGTTCCACTAAATAACGTATGATAAGCTTCGACATACAACTTTTTATTCCCAAATGATGGCTCTAGTGGTTTAGAGGGTATCTGAGTACCATCAATATAAAGCGAGAGATGATTCATTTTATAATTTTTAAAATTAAAAGGATTTTTGTTTCCGTTTCCATTGAATGCAATATTGTTCACAAAGCCAATTATTATGCTTTTTGGTATTTGACCGAGAATAACATTAACAAGCGTTTCAGAGTGAACGCCTGAGTGTAGAGACAAAGCTTTTACCTCGATATTTGTAATAGGATATTTTGCAGTGCCATGAGATAGAGCTTTTGCATGAGCTAATAGAATACCGGGACTAATTTTTGCTCACCGCACAACTAGTGAGGCTTCCTCAATATTTATACTACATCCATTGGTGCTATCCATAAGACAGAATGAATCTTTTGAGCATACTAGTCGTAGACTCAATTCCACACCATTGATTAGAAATTTTTCCTGGTTAAAAACGTCACAGTGCAGGTGTCCAATAAGATCAATAAATTTACCAGTACGTAAATATTTTTGACGAGATTTCAATCCCTAATTATCATTGAAATCATCCATTTTTCCAGGTGTGTCATTATACCAAAGAGAGCTAGTCAGATGACTATTTTTAGCAGCAGGACCATAGTTAAGTAGAGTTTCAATGTACGCTCGATGAGCATAAGAATTACTGGGTGGAGATATAACTTTTTGATCAAAATAGACATCCACTTGATTGATGAATGAATGTAGTAGATTGTTTACAGGACCAACTCTATCCAACTGTTCGGCATTTGCAATAACCCACGCTTTTTTATTCTTTTGTAGGTTTTTTTTTCTCTTATTAATAGGAATTCGGCTCACGACTTTAAGTTTCACCAAAGCGATTTCTAAATGAATTTTTAAGCGGAATATAATCATCCAAATCATTCATAACATTCATTCCAGTTCTAAGAGCTTCTTTTTCGACAACTCGAACTCCTCTAGTCAAGAAAGGAAGAACAAGCCGAAATAGACCACTGAGCAAGCTTCCAATATCGTGACCCTTTTGATATGATGCACCAATATAAATCTGGGGAATCCCTCCACCACCACCTGCTTGCAAGGCGTAATATTCGGCATTTTGTCTCATTAATTCTTTCTTTTTTATCTCTATCTAGTCAATACGTTTAAAGTGAAGTGTAGCTGTCAGCGTACCAAACTCAAATGGTATTGGTAAACCAACGTGGTCCCTTATATCAATTTCAAATGTAGGAAATCCTGTATGAAGAACTGGTATGTAATTGGGTGGTTAAAAACTACTGACTTGTGTTGTACCAAAACAGTAATCTCTTGTATATACAGAAACAGTACGTAAGAGTGGTGCTTTTACATCACCAGTAACGCGAGGTTCACAAATATTACAGTAGACAAATAAGTGACAAATAAGACACACTAGTGTTGTCCTAATTATGGAAGACTGTTCAGAGCATTTAAAAGAGACTTAATATCGGCATAAAGGTCAGGTTCAAAGAAATTTACAAGGGGTTTTTTCCACATAAGAGGTTCTGCTTCATCTTCTAACTTTTCATTCATGACAATAAGTTCTATTAAGTCTTCTAACTTTTCTCTCATATTTTCATCATTTATTTTATCTTCTGCAATAGGTACTTTATATTTGTGAAGAAGGTCAGTACCAGTCAATTTCTTCTCCTGCTAGATCTTTCATCTCATAAACGAAAGGTGTTTGTAATCGGTTTAGAACTCGCTTTATTAAGAATATTTCTTCACTCCAGCCTGATTCGTAACCTTTCTCAAAGACGCCCTTCTCTCAACTGATTCTAACTTGGTCATCGACTCTGTACTTAGGCTTTTTTGTAGACTTTGTTTCCTTACTGAATCGCAATTGAATATTTTCCCATGCTTTGGATGCATTGAATACGGTAACTTCAGCCGGTTTCATTTTACTACTACTGTGCCTGGCATTATTGTAAGCATCTACAATTTGTTGTAAGATATCAATGTAGCGTCGATTATTTTGATGCGTAAAGTAACGCCACATGCTAATCAGCCTCCCATACATTATCAATAGACCTAACATTATAATGTAATCTTTTATTTTCTCTGCGCCACTGTAGGAGGCTGAATGACTTGGATTGTAGTATATTGTTTCTAACAGTTTTATCTCAGATCAAAAGACTGTCACCATGTTATTAATCCTGAACCACGCTGACTCAGTGATTGGCCTTTCTATTTCTGCTACGACTTCTTGCACGCGTTCTTATATTTGGAGTTTCTCGAAGTCTATGTGAATCATCAGTCTCATCTGTACTATTATCGTCCGTTATAAGAGGGTGAAATGTAGTGTATTTTCTATTACTGACGTCACGAACCAACTGTTTATCTGATTGCGCTTTCCAATATTCTCTATTCTTCACAAGCTCTCGTCGTGTACCAAGCTCTCAAAGGATATGAGCAAACTGATTTCTACCAGCTGGAACGATTCTTTTTCTATATCTTAACGCATCGTTAACAAGATCTGTAATATTTAAATCTTTAATACGCTGCCCGTCAATAAAAACTAAACCATGTTTATCCCATTTCATTCGGCTAGTGATATCCGGCCTTCTTGAATGATTGAGTAATAAGATACTGTTTGGCTGAAAAGTTTTGTGTGCTGATGCTGTGATGGCTTCCACAGGTAGAAATTCTCCATCGGATGAATGGTTCTCTGTGGTTTCATTTTGGTCATTATTTTCATTTGATGGTTTTCTATCTTCATCAACACAGAAGAGAAATTTTTTAATACTTGGCTGTATATTTTCCACTTTTCACGTTCATCCATTACCGTTCATAGTTGGCTGTTTTAAAGTTTGCAGCTGGTGTTGTATTTTATCCACTTGGTCACTTGGAATAAGTACCATTTTTCTAGCATGCTCCATGTTTACTGGTAAAATGACTTTTAGTTCAGTATAAATCACTAAATAAATTAGATATTAATCCGCCAATGATTGGTGCTAGTAAAAGAGGTAAAAATCCACCTTTTTGCACAATAAATTTTCTCTTCTTCTTCCACGTCCCACGGCTTTCCGTTAATTTACGATGTAGTTTTTTATGTTTTTTTAACTCTAATCTCTCTTTCTTCTGGAGTGGTACGTTACCCAATAATGTATTTAAAGCACATTCACAAATACATTTAACCAGTCGGGCATCCGAGGATTTTAATTTAGCACGTGTTTAATCAGAGTTTAGGTGACAGAGAGCATGCAAAACTATGGCATTTTTCTTGCCAATTAATTTACCACCTTTCAACATCATTACAATCGTGCAACTGGTACTTGTTCCTCGCTGGAACCTCTCTTTATACCTTTAGCAGGTACGTACACATAATGATAAGGGTCATCTGGAGAAATACTTGTCCGAAAGCGACAATTGTCAGAGGTGGATTGTTTCCAATCAAGAAGTAAATAGCCATGAGGTTGAGAAGTGGCATCTTGATAGTCTTCTGTTATAAATCGTGAATTTTCAGGGCAAACCTGTCGAGCTAGATGTTGAATTTTGGCATGATCTCGCGGATTTTTAAAAGCATCAATATAGTTTGCATTTAGAGAAATGTCTCTTTGTCCATGAACCTGATGAAAAAGATTTTGAGATATAAAAATTACACTGAGATTTTTATGATGACTACCCTTGGTAAATAGATCTACAACTGTATTATTTGAACATTGTCTCATTAAATCGTCGATAATTATGAGTTTAGCTCTAAGGTCATTAGAAGAGTCAGAAGATTGAGGTAAACCTTCACGAAATTCTATTCTTTTACCATATTCCTTGTAAGCTGTTTGCCACTCAGAATAGTAAACAATGATACGCTCCATATGTGTATCACACACACTATCAATATGACGGAGAAACTTTTTTACAAAAAAAGTTTTACCACATCCTGTTGGTCCACATACCAACGATGTAAATGGATGCTTACAGCGTGCGTCCATAATTGAGAATGATTTAAATGCAACTAGTGATTATTATTCATAGAATAATATCTTGGTTCTTTTAACTAAAAATTTGCTTTGCACACTTTTTAGTATTATTGTTATTCTGTAGAATTTTATCAATCAGATAACGTCCGCGTGATCAGGGTGTTTGAGCTGATTCCCCTGACCTTTCTCCAGCACGTGAATAAATAAGCTTATTTTGACGTGCTCCTTCCAGCATGCCCAGAGATGAGCTCACAAGGGCATGCGACCCCTCCAGCCGCGCCCGGTGGACCATTTTCGCAAAATCCTAGTTTGTAGCTGTGTTCTGGTTGTCTGTGTCAGGTTACAAAAATTTAGCATAAAATTATATTCTTCTAAGTTATTTTTCGCTCTTGATTACATAATAATATTACAAAATGATTTTCACGCATTTTGGGATAATAAATAAAATTTGTAGACAATTTTTTCGTGTTTTTTTTAAATAAGTCATTTTATTGAACTGCTTGAAAATATGTTAAGAAAAAATGATTTTTATATAATTAATAATTGTTATATATTTATTTCTGTAAAAAATTAATTAAAAAAGTCGACACTTATGTCTGAGAATGCATAAGTCAAGGGTTGAGCCCCTTTATGTAAGTATTCTTGCAGTTCAATAATTAGCGGCACATTAGTTTTATCTTCTCGGCCACATTGAGAAAAGTATGTTAACTCGTCATCATCATCACGTATTCCGAATTGTTCAACTGAGAAGTGAAAATTTTCATTATTAGCAAGAAGAAGAATATATTTCGAGAATAAAACTCTTTAGTAATGCACATACAAATATTTTATTTTGAAGTTGCAAAAACAGTTGTGCATCTATAGGAATGAGAGAGAGAACAGTTTTTCATTTTTTTCCGGGTTGTACGCTTGAAAAAAAAATTAATTTTCTGGTGTAATGAAGCCAAATGGAAGAGAGTCATATCCTTCAACTAATCATCTTTTAGTATATACAGTTCAACATATTTTTTGCTCCTGTTTTGTAACAACCTGATGATAAGGTGTTCTGCGTATGCTTCTATAATTTGATTTAATTGAATGTGACTTTTTAAGAACGAGATCAAAGATTGAATCAAAGTTTATCTTTTCGGAATTTTTAAATTTTAAATTGATATCCTTTACTTTGCACACATTGTGGGTTTTATCATCAGATGATTGAATCCTATATGAATAAAATTTGGGACCACCTGAGACAAATTTTTCAATGAAACTTCCGGAAACATAAACTTCCATCTCGTCTTTTAAATCTCCTAATAGACAACCTGTATTCGGATAATACTCATTTGGCTCATAAGTGCTGGCGAAAATATTTGAATCCGTGTCAAAATAAAGGACACGACGATCTAGTTGCTTTAGGTAAGTAAATAACTTCAAGCGTGCCTGGGCTGTCGTGTAAGCTGCTATAACCACATTGGTAATAGACAATGGCGTTACAGCTTTACATTTGTACATCCAAGAGGCATATATACTTTGATAATCTACAGGCAAGACTGTTAAGAATTTTGTCAGGACTCTGAACAATTACCAACAATTCTTGTTGGATATGGATAATTTCAATCTTCGGCATACTTTCTCGTAAGCCAAATTTCCCCCAAAAGGAATTTAGGCAAAGTTTCGCCAACAAACGCAAACCAGGGTTCTTTCTAATATTTTTGGGATCTAGTGCTATACCCTCAGACTCTAAAATTATTTGAATAAATGCCTTTTACGAGGCTTCATCAGTGCAATAGGCAGGGTATCCGCTGGCTTCATGCTTCAGTTTAATAAATCTATCCATATATTCTACAAAAAGACCGCCCATTTTTGTGACCTTGTCATATTGGGTAATTTCAAACTGCTAAATTTCAAAAATGGCAGTAATTTTATACACCTCTTCAATGCCTACTTTAATCTCATCGGAAACCCATGTTCTTTCAATTTCTCTGGCACTTGTTCTATTGATATGAGGACAATCTGTCTGTAGTTGTTCTTTACAGCAAGTATTGCACAGAGGGAACATGAGTTTCCCATGCATTCGAACAGGTAAAACGGGTAAATATTTATCGGTCGGAGGCAATATCCTACATTTAATCGAACCCTCGACATTATTTAAATCATAATTATTACTTGTTAAACATTTATACTCATCACCAATGTAAACTTTGGGATGACCAATTGGAAATTTTCCATATTTCGAAATGAATGGATAAAGAGAACACATACCTAGATAAGAAATTTTAACTTTGCCCTTAGCCTCATAACACGAAAACGTATTATCTGTTCGACCCCATAAAATGCATCTCGAGGATTTAAGGCGGCATTCATCAAAAGTGGGTGTTCTTTTAGAAAACTCCGCAAATCATGGTTTTGAATCTTCTCTTTGTCAAAGGAACACTCCCACTTCTCGAATACCTCATAAACTGATGAACGGAGACGATCAGTTTGAGCGTTCGTTCGTTTAAAACGATCATTTAGAGATTCAGAATTTCTATCAAAACCTAGTTTTTCATCCCGATTTAATTTAAGACAATACGGACACCCATGATAGTAGCAACCGTGAAAATGGTAAACTATTTTTCTATTGTCTTCGGTATTTTCATAATACCCATCGACTAGTGACCTTTCTGGTTATTTAAATTCCCGTGTCCTGCCTGCATGAGTAATCTCAATGTCCAATTCGCGTTCTAAGGCTAATCACTATTCGATGGCTTTTCTCGAATGTCTATGAGCCCGCCTATAAACACTGTTTGGTATGACACCTATTTAGTCAGATTTCAGATCATTTTTTCTGAAAACTTTTGAGCAAGCCGATGCAATGGTAATGCTCCCAATAAAGGGATCTACATTGGCAAGTCTAAGAAATAATGCTCTGAAAGCCAAACACGCTCTACGAAGAATGTCTACATCGTTAATACAATATGATCTCAACTCTTCTTTGAAATTAAAATTGTATTTTGATGTGACACATTCTTTGTACCACTCGTAAAATGACTCCCGAGCCTCACGAGACATTGTATCAGGTGAAAAATATTTTTCGTCTGGTATTTTTCCAATATACTCCTGATTCTCAGGAGTATTAAATAAATGAGGAAATGTACCCTTTTTTGCCTCTTCTAAGCCGAAAGCATTAGGCAGTTGAATTAATGGCATATGAAGGTGATTCAAACTATCAATAAATCGAGTTTGATCTACCTTCATCAAAAGGATACTAGTTCCATTTAAAATAATGTCCGGTCGATTTCTTAGCCCTTTCTCTTTAATGAGATGACTCAAAATAAATTGAGCATCAAAGCCTTTAGAATTATGCGCGATGCATACGGTTTCAGTAAAATGGTCCATTTTTCGCGTAGCAAACTTTGTAAATTCGGAAACTGGATCTTTATCGAAAATATATTGTCTAATTCCACACCATTTACAGCGTACATTTGGATCAGGATCATCCATACAATCATCACATACCTGTTGTGCAACACACAACTTAGGTATGTGGATTTTAGTTGATTCCTAACCAATGACAGATTCACTCTGTTGAGTTTCAAAATCATAGAAAATGTACGCTACTTTTTCATCATAACGTGGTCTTTCAATTGATGTTATGTAACATAAATGGTTGTCCGGACAAACTTTTTTGCACGTAACACATTTTGAAAAGCCACATTTATGATCTTTAACTTCCAAATGGTTAATTAATTTAGAGCAACCGCGACAAATTTTAAATACGTTGCAAATACTATTTCCCTTTCTATATGAATCGGGGTTTAAATGATTTCTCATGCATGATGTTCCATAAGAAGACCTGAGGCATTATTAGCATTTAATACCCTTTTTGACACTTCTAAATACATTTTGACTTTCCTGATTACAGGGTGGTGACGTATGGCAAGTGTTACATTTTTCTGAGCATAAATGACTCTCAGAATTTTCATAAGCCTCAATACAAGGTGCACAAAAATTGCGACTACCACCAGCCCCTATCAAAGACAAAATTGGTGAAAAATGACATTTGGGAGCACCCTCATATAGCAAGTAAATACTTTGCTTAACTGCCTCTCCTTTACTTGTAATTTCAGAAGTTCCGTCATAAAAAGCTTTTCCCTTCCCCAACCCAAAGCTGTCATAATGATAGACAGTTATGGCTATCTGAGCTTTCGACAGGAATTTCTGATATTGAACAAGTTCCGGAGTGCCACAGCCATTTAAAGGTATAATTACGCTGGTATTCAGCGTTAGCCTATTGGCCGCAGTGCGCTGATGCACTCCACCTCTCTCACGTTTTTGACGCCAATCATTTTTGAGATCAACATTATTTTTATCGGCCAACAATTTTCCTTTGGAAATTGCTGCCACAATGGCCTGTGGCAAACAGGTATTTTTTTTTACTTTCTATAGTCAATACTGAACGTTTAAAAATATCAGTTTGTAATTTGATGCGACCTTTACCGGCTGGTACCTAAGCACGTGTCATTTCAACATGGAAAGTATCAATCGATTTCAAATCCTGTGGCACTTTGTCCAACTTTTGCTACAAGATCCCACAGGTCTTCAAAAGACAAGTCTTTCAATGGAATGAACGCCTTCCACACTACCCCTATATCGAATCCATCGGACCAGAACACTAAACCTACAACATCAGATGGATTGCACCAATCTGTCAAATAATCGAATAACTTGTGAAAAGCCGCTTCGAGCCATTCTACGGGGTTATTCTCGCCAGGTGGAGATATTTTAAATTTTAATTTCAAACCGTACAACCGGAATTTCTGGACATAATCTACATTTTCACTGATTTGATGTATAAAAGGTGAATCTTTAACTCTCTCATTCCCACCTTGTGAATCATCCACGCTGTACGTAGCTCATTGTTCCAGTAATCTGCTTGGGCCCGCAATCTGCGAAGTGCCAATATTTTCGTGGGTCACTGTGTTGAGTTTAGCAACCTTCATAGCCTCATTGTTGGCCATCATAGGTTGCTGTCCTGCACCGTCTTGGACAACTACTATATCCTGTACGGTTACATAGCATGTTTTTTTCAATATAAATTTAGAGTATTTGATATAATTCTACCTTAGAAAATTCGCTCCTCTGAGTCCAGCATATCTTCCATATTGGGATCCAACTCCCATAGAGGCTCTCTTGTTATTAATTTTGGAAGACCTTTCGTGGCAGCCTTTACCTTACGAGGGTGGATTGATAAGTTTCCGGCCTGACCAAGAGATGGCGCCACTAGGCCTACCTTGAGGTGGCGTTCTATAGTACCATCCTTAGATAGCTT
>NC_046662.1:29336933-29343838 GCF_010883055.1 Belonocnema kinseyi | reverse complement strand
TTGGAGGAGATTATGTTGAGAAATAAAAAAAAAAAATTCTTAAAAACGTTGTTTTTCTTGGTCAGGCCGGAAACTTATCAATCCACCCTCGTATTTCTTAAGGCCACGAAAGAATTCTCATTTTCTTTTTTCTTTTCGAAGTCCAGGATTTTTTTCACGCTCTTCTCCTGGGCTACCTGTCTTTTCTCCACTGGATTTCTTCTGGCATAGGGTGTGGCTGATTGTTCAAAGCTCTCCTTTATTTTTTTCACATGCATCCTCCTCTCTGCAGATTTTCTTTTAAGGATTTTTGCTACTGCATGTTGAGCCTCGATTTTCTTATTAAGAGTGTCTATAGCTTCTTCCTGCTTTTCTTTTTTTCAATTTAGCCTCATTTTTTTGCTGTTGCTGCTGATGTGGTTGATGTTCCTGATGTTTCTGCTGCTGATCTGCTTCACTGGGCATGTCCTCATCACTCTCAAGATTCACTGCAAGAATTGATTTGTTTTCTTTTTTATCATTGAAGGCCTTAACTTTTTTAACTCGTGGATCACGTTCCATCGAAACTGCATCCACTTCTTCATCATCAATTACGTATACCGTCTGGGTCAGCAATGTTTGTACTGCCTTTTCTTTATTTTGGTGGACATTTGCCCGTTTCCCCTTCTTTTCAATACCAGTGTAGGTCTCGATGATAGATGGCGTTTCATCGGCGATGCACAATTCTGTCAAAAAAAGTATCAATTTATTATTTGATTATTTATTATTATTTTTTTTTGACAAATGAAAGACGAATGATTTTATTTTATTTTTTAGGGGGGAAAGAGAAGAGGATAATTCTTTTTTAGATTGCAATGAGAACCTTTTTTGGTGGTTGCGCAAATTTGTTCATCAGATTCTTGATTTTATGTTCAGGAATTTTTCACATCGAAAAGGGTGTGTAGGTTAAGTTCGATTTTCATCTCATTTAAATATCCTAAATTTTAGTATAAAAATCTTTATAATTTCAATTAAAAAATATTTTGAATTTTTTAAATTAATGAAAAAAGTCCAAAAATATATAAGATCTTCATTCTTCAAAATTTGTTCAATGGATGCTTGATTTTATTTTCAGGATTTTTTTATATCAACTTGATTATTGGACATTAAAAAGGGTTTGAAGTTTTATTTGTATCTCATTTAAATATCCTAAATTTTAGTACAAAAATCTTTCATAATTTCAATTAAACAATATTAAATTTTTTTTTAAATAAATGATTTCGAGTGAGACATCCAGTGAATGCTTGATTTTGAGGGCTGCTGGGATGCAGTGCACAAGTACCACCTTATTCTTAGCATCCTTTGCCTCATTGATAAGCTTCACTAAGGCAGCAAACGAAGTCCATTCCCTAAGGTAAGCCTCCAATCCAGCCACTGCAGCTAGATGCTCACTGATTGCATCAAGTGCAATCCTAGCATTGTTTAATTCACTGTCACACATTTTAAAATAAATTTAATTCAAATTTGAACCAAATGAACTTCACTAACTTTTTTATTAATCGCTTTTAATCCAATTTTAAACTTGCGACACTTCACTTACTTTCCTTATAAATCACTATTAATGCACATTAAACTTGGGAATCATAAAATTACATTAAAAACTCGCGTTGTTAACAGGGGGCAGTGTTGCAAAAGCCACGAATTGTTTTTCCAAAGTTCCGGACGTTTTTTGCGTATCGCCACTCGCAAAAGTCGCATGAGCCAACCGATATGCCAACATCTTTAGCAACTTCTCTGATGGTAATTCGGCGATTTTGCAACCCCATTTCTTCCACTGCTTGAACGTTTTCATCTGTTGTTGATGTGCTGGGACGTCCAGGGCGAGGTTCGTCTTCGACATCCTCTCGGTCTTCTTGGAACAGCTTGTACCACTTCTACACATTTTTCTTACTCAGAGTAGACTCACCGTATGCAACTGTCAACATTTCAAGAGTTTTAGAGCACTGAATTCCATTTTTCATACAAAATTTAATGCAAACTCTTTGCTCCATTTTTTTCGAAAGAAGAAAATCGCCGAGCACACCAAGCCTTTCCAACCTTTTACGCCTCTGCCAGAAAAGCAACACGAGCTATATAGTCAAAACTAATAACATATGATCGTGAAGAGTGTACCAACACAACAAAACAAAAAATTTAAAACTTGAATGCACGTAGCCCGCGAAAATTGAAAAGTCACCTTACTTTTTGAACACACCTCGTATATCATAATTCTGAAGTATTTAGGTTATTTGATTAGTTGTTAGTAAACTTGTCTCAATAATACGGCATTTCTGAACTCAAAAAGTGCAATGTCTCAAAATATGATAAAATCTACGGACTCAGATATTGAAAACATCATCACCGTACAATCTATTAAAAATGATGGTGATAATAATTCTTCTTCAACTAATAAAAGAAAAAAAATTCACATGACAGAAGTTCAGCCTTCACGTAGGACAACCAAACATCTTATCTTAACTACACGGCACGCTCTCAATAATTTTCCCAGCAAGAATGTGTTTATTTGATTGGAACTACAGATTGATGGAAGTTTTGAACTAATTATCAAAATTGTTACTGATAAACTAAAGGAATCACGTTTGGGGTAACAGCATGGACGAAATTCCTACAACAGGTCAATAACATCGACGATTATTTTAAAAAGAACAATGGACCCTTATCAGATCACACGGAGCCCCTTGAGATAAATGACTACAAAGTGATATTTACAACATCCTTTGGAGAAAAGTATACGTATCTGCTGTTGCAATAAAAAAACCACTTTTATTGGTTTGTAAAATATTCTTTTGTGCGCAGACGAGTATGTTTGTATGTTAAAAGCCTTGTGTGGCTTAGTCGAATATTGTGTGAACGAAATTATAAAATTTCTAACTGATCCTTGCATTTCCGAAAAGTTACCCGAACCTTCTGAGCAATTTGTTTTCAACGTCGTGAACAAAGAGAAAAAGAATTATTACACAAATATTCTTCATACACGATTATCATCCAAATTTAATGACTACCCATTGGTCACAAAATTTAACGACGTCTTTACGACATTGTTACGAACTCTTAACGACCATTTTACGACATCCTATGTCGATGTCGTTGAGGTGTCTTTACGATATCGTAAATAAGTCACATGATCTGATTATGTCTTTACGATATCGCAAAGACATCGAAACGATATGGACATAGGATGTCGTAAAGTTGTCGTAAAGATGTAACGATGTCGTAAAGACGTCGCTAAATTTTGTGCCCACTGGGTATTATCTCGACATTGTATATCATGAAATTGGTGGCGGTTTACTAACGCACTTAACTTCTCGTGTACGTACGAATGTTCTAAAAAGAATCTCATTCAACTAGAGATTTAAGATAAGTGTAAAAAATGTGATAAAATCATTTTGCACTTCTCTACAAAAATTTACTCCTGAGAGATGGTCAATAAGTAGCCTGAGTCAAAAAAGGACTTTTAGATGCTTTTCAGGGACTTACATGGGCTAAAACTAGCTAGAATCTAAATGTGACTAACATAAGGTCAAATATCGTTAATGGCCATCTCTTCCTCTTTTCAGTCAGTTAGGGATATGTTTCACCATCAATTTACCCAAAAACATTCGAGGCTGAGGCATGTCGAGTTATACCCTCATTAATCACCCTTCAAGAAAGTGTTCGATGGTAGCGGAAAAAGGATTCAGATGGCACACCCTTGAGACGCCTGCAAAACAGGTGTCCGAGAGCGGCTGGGGGTAGGTCCCAACCACCATGGCGAGGAGTGGGCGCCATAGTGCGGTGAGGGGGATACGGAAAGTGGAGGGGGTAGTCTGTCCATAGTGGCCCTATGCTACTACTGGCTGCCAGTAGTGTGACAATACCCTGTAGGAGTCTCGCAGGGGCCCTTCTCTTTAATTGATTTTTAGGCGGGCTGATCCCACTAGAACCCTACTAGAAAATCTAGTTCGAACCCTGTAGCCTCAGCGTTACGTTCTATATGGGGCTCCGAATAGTTTTCCCTGCTAGATCCCTATTACAGATAGGAAAAACTCGTTAGAGCCCCACTAGAGCCCTTTAGAAACTTCTGCACGGACAGTTCTTTTTTTGTTGTAATTTCAGGCATTGAGTGTTCCGCTTTAAATAAAGGTGGTAAGTACATCATACAAATAATTAAATGTCTTTTATCATGTACACAAGATAATTTGAAAATAGATTCATTTGATATTAAATTCCGTAATACAGTGCACAGTATGCTTCCCAATGGGCACAAAATTTGGCGACGTCTTAACGACATCGTTACGACATCTGTACGACATCGTTACGACATCTTTACGACATCGTCACATCTTTACGACAACCGACTTTACGGTGTCTTTGCGATATCCCAAAGACATCATCAGATCATACGACTTATTTACGATATCGTAAAGACACGTTAAGGACATGGACATAGGATGTCGTAAAGTTAATGTAAAGATATCGTAAAGATGTCGTCCTTATAGATATTTAATCTTGAGATTATAAATGACAGTAATCTGATCTATTAATGAAAGTACATCATTTAATTGCAATGCATTGATATTTGCTGCACTTCTTACTGATATTCCTACAATAGATTTGAGATTCGCATTGCAGATGGCGCTGTTGTCAAAGTCTGAGAGGAATTATGCAGGTGTATTGACAGTATGAAGACAGGCATGCCAAATGTGCATTTTCAAGAAATGTTTGTAATTAAAAATACGCAATTCATATTGTTATTACTATTAAAAATTTTCTTTCAATGTGGGACGCGAATAATCAAAATATAAAAATCTATTAATAAAAAAATATTTCATTCACTAATAGTATTTAGCGAATTTTAGTGATCTTACAAAATTCTCTTGTGAAATTTTTATGACTCTATTCGATCATAATTTGTTATTTAATGGTAGTGAGAATGTATTATTTGACGGAGTTTTTCTTCGCTCGTTTCTTCCAAAGGTTCTTTTTTTAGTAACATGTTTTACATGGTATAAAAAACAGTATATAAAATTAACAAATGGGAAAACCTACGTAAGCCTCCTGATGCACAGACTTAAAATTAAAGGAATATTTAAATTAATGATGAATGGGAGAAAGTTCGATAAAAAACTAATACTAATAAATTGTCTGAAAGCGTGTCATTAATTATTAAATATAGTTAGCTAACACCTACAAACGCTTAAACCTAAACGCTTACAAATGTCGCTTACCTGATGATTTCCTCTTGTGTGGACCAACCCAAAAATGTTTCCTAGAAAAAGTAAATAATAAATTAGCATAAGCATAAATTTAAATCTGTTTAAAATATGTTAATCAGTAAGAGTGACATTTTGAAGCTAGAATGTTGACTGTTTAGAAATTAGTGGATTTTTAAATCATAAAATATGAATCTTGAAAAAAAAAGATAACCCAGTGGGCACCGGGACTTCCTAAAGACATCCTTAGAATGTACCTTTATGTCATACGATTTGATGTCTTTAACCCTTAAACGGCCAAAACGCCACTACCGGTACACTGCTTTTCAACGGCCAATAACTAAGACTATTCGACACTAGAAAAAATTGAGACACATATATTTTTATTGCTTAAGATCTCCTCTTTCCGACGGTGCCAATGAAATTCCTCAAAAAATTTATTTAATATCCCAAAATGCAGTTTAAACAAAAAAAACGTGATTTTTCGTGCCTATTTTTTTTGTAAACCATTTTCCAAAGCTTTTCGAGTCAGTAATTAACCTGGAATCTCACTAACGGGTGGAATAAATGTCTAAACTTTGAGAATCCATGGTTCAAAGATCGATTTTTCGTTTTAGTATTTTCAAAATGGCGTCTTAATGACAAAATTTTTGTGAAAACATTCATGAATTTTTTTACAATAAACGATGCGCTTTTCGGAAAAATTATCAGAAATAAAAAGTTCTTGTAATCAGCCAAGGAATACGCCTGAATTTTTTTGAAGCGTTTTGAGCAAAATTTTAGATTTTGCATATGAACAATTTTTGCAAAATTCAAAATTTTGCTCAAAACGCTCCGGAAAATTTCAGGCGTATTTCTCGGCTGATTACAAGAACTTTTTATTCTTGACAAATTTTCCGAAAAGCGCATAGTTTTTCAGTAAAAAAATTTCATAGTTCTAAGCATCGTGTAAGAGTAAAATGATTCACGAATATCTATCGTCCGTCTGCCGCAAACAAAGTTTACGTTGCCCAACTATCACCAACGTGGAGGTCGACGAATATCGATAGTCTCTTTTTTTTTAAGGAAATTTATATTTTTTTTATGGAGAATTTTTTTCATTTAAGATTTCAATCCGTTGAAATCATTTTGATCCTGCTGTTTCAGAATGTAATTTTGAGAAACAATATAAGCAGCAATACATGTTGCAATCAATGCAAAATCTAGTAGTCCTCTGGCGACATTGTTCATTATTACATAATGCTCTTGTACGTGATTCGTATCTGTGAGTTTCGAAATCACCTAGTTTTGATTGCGACAAATATTTCCTGCTAATTTCTTTACAGAAATTTCCAGGGCAAACTTTTTCTTCGTTACTTCATGAAAAAACGTGATTTGGTTCCAATTGTTTTTGAGATGCTGTGTAGTTATGAAAAACAGATTTATATGACACATTCGGTCTGGGAAATTCCGATCCCGAATTCTCGTCATCTGATGAATCATCTCCATCACAGCCAGAGTAATCTGGATTAGGTATGATGATACGTTCATCATTTTCATCGGAATCCCATTCCGATTCGGAGTTTGTTGCAATTTTTGAAGCTTTACGCTTTAGCATTTTTTTTTGCTGGGTGTACTCGAAAATTCCCAGGATGACAATGCAGTGAAGGTGTGGTTTGATGTCAGAGTGCAATAAAGGTTACGGAGTCGTTGGAA
>NC_046662.1:29332483-29336833 GCF_010883055.1 Belonocnema kinseyi | reverse complement strand
ACCATGGATTCTCAAAGTTTAGACATTTATTCCACCGGTTAGTGAGATTCCAGGTTAATTACAGACTCGAAAAGCTTTGGAAAATGGTTCACAAGAAAAAATAGGCACGAAAAATCACGTTTTTTTTTTTGTTTAAACTGCATTTTGGGATAATAAATAAATTTTTTGAAGAATGTCATTGGCACCGCCGGAAAGAGGAGATCTTAAGCAATACAAATATATGTTTCTCAATTTTTTCTAGTGTCGTATAGTCTTAGTTATTGGCCGTTGAAAAGCAGTGTCCCGGTAGTGGCGTTTTGGCCGTTTAAGGGTTAAGACATCCTTTGGGTCTTTTCATGTCTTTAAAAGGTCCTCAGGACGACCTTAAGACGTCCGCCAGAAGACGTATATAGGACAAGTTTAGGACTTGTGTGCCCACTGGTAATTTTCAACAATAAATGATAAATTTTAAAAAAGATCCTTAACCAAAAAGTTGAACTATAAACAAAAAAGAATAATTGCCTGCCCAGAAATAGGAATTTTTAACAAAATATATGAATTTTCGGGTAAAGACGATGTCAGGGTATCGTGATGTACCTGAAGGCTCGGCTGACCCTTGATTTTGTAAGACCATTTTAGCTTTGTGAATTTTTATCTCAAGAAACAAATACAGATAGAAACTCACTACCAGCCGGAATTATTGCACATGCATTTATAGAACATAATTAATTTTAATTATATTTAACCTAATTATTATAAACAATTTTTATAAACAAATTCTTATTAGTGTTTTTTATCATAGAAAAAATCGTTTATTTCACGCTAGTTGCTAATATTTTTTATAAGAGTCTCAATTTGTAACAAAAAAATTAGCATGAGTTAACAACTATTGTTTTTATAAACATTTCTATAAACAAATTCTTTATAAACGAGTTTTTCTCAAAGCTGAATTGATTTTTGTGAACAAAAGTGACTTACAATTGTCTTTAAAGCCATTTATATACTTTAAGCTTTATCAAACATAAGCAATATAGATTGCTTATAACAATTTAGTTAAACAAGTCTCCTAATCGGCCGTTTCCTCGTAAAAAAAAATGTTTTTTTCTTCAATAATTATTAGAGTGACATTTATTTCGGTAACTAACCAACGAAATTAAATAAAGAATAATTTATATGATTGTTATAAACAATTTTTTTAACAAAACTATCATTTATTTTTTTTTTACATGCAAAAGGCCGATTTTCCACTGAAATTATCCGACAATAAACTAACAGTGATTCCAAAATTGGATAGGGGACATTAAATAATAATTTGCGTAATTGTTAATATCAATTTTAAAATAATACGTGACAATCTGCGATTGGTCGTAGAAGAAAGTTAGTTTTTCTTCAATCATTTTTGTGATAATCTTATTTGTGTTATTGAATCAATGAAAAAATTGATACTTATAATAACAATGAGATTATTATAAAAAACTTGAAGTAAATAAATTACGATTTAGAACTCGAATCATTTTTAGATTCGAATTTTTCTATTAGTTCATCGAGTTCTTGATCAAGTTCAACTTCAACTTTTTCCCATTCAGGCTTCAAGGATGTAATGAAAAGATCTGACGACTTAAGGAGTTTGTGAATTAGGTCGTGCATAGTATGCAATCGAGAGATTTTTTGTGTGTTGAACTGTCGAATGTACTTGATATCCTTGTTCCTGGCTTCAGAAGCTTCTTCGGAATAGATGCTAATTGGCAGCGTAAAATTCTCCATAACTTTTCCCCCATGTAGCAGTATTTTATTAACTGAAGAAGGCATGTAGTACCATGGATATAAGCTCACACACAGTTTTGCTGTCCTAAAAGCCTACTCGTTGAAAAAGAGAGGAGGAATTTTTCTGCTACTAACTAAAATTTGTAGTATGTTTCTGAACATTTTAATGAGTTCTTTATTTACTCCAGTTATTTCTGACACTTGATCAACATTCGAGAAAAACCTACGAGCCGTATTACCACAATTAGAGTTGCCAGATCCTTGACTTGGTTGATCAATTATTAACCCCATCTTCTTTTGAAATTCGTTGCAAATTCTTTTCTTAGCTTCTTTCATAGTTTCTTTATCCTCTTTCTTGAATATGCTCCATTTGCAGATTTGTAACCAATAAGCAATATGTAGTACAAACTCCATGAACCTAATCCAGGCATGCTAAGTAGAAAGACCAAATTCTAAGCTGGATACAATTTCTTTCTTCTGCTTTACACGCTCTAGATTATTCATTTGTGATGGTGTCGCTTTGAAAATGTAACAAGTAGAAGATGATGGAGTATCAGTGAGAGCTGTACAAACTTTTCCATCCAACATAGTTAGTTTCATTTATGTTGTCACTATATACACACCATTAGTCGTAGTAATTGTTGTGGGTCTAAGCTTCTGAACTTGTGCCGTGATATTTCTGATTTTCGATTTCGTTAATTCCTTTGTTTCCTTTGCATATTTAATCATAATATGTATACAACGTTTTGGCGAGGTACTATGAGGATTCATCCAAACTGTTTCTCCCGTGTGCTTTACCTTAAACCATATTGGCATCATTGATGCTGTGAAAAAAGAGTCATCGGTCAAATCGTTCCCAGTGGGCACAAAATTTGGCGACGTCTTTACGACATCGTTACAACATCTTTACGACATTTTTACGACATCTTATGTCCATGTCGTTTCGGTGTCTTTACGATATCGTAAAGACATCGTCAGATCATACGATGTGTTTACAATATCGTAAAAACACCTTAACGACATGTACATAGGATATCGTAAAGTTGTCGTGAAGATGTCGTAACGATGTCGCAAAGACGCCTCCAAATGCTGTGCCCACTGGGTTGTTATTGAACTTCTGATTGTGTTTTGCATCAGTTGACAGTCCATCGATGCCATATTTAATTTCAAAGTGGAAATAAGTGATCTTTAATCTATTCTCTGAAATGGGAACGCATAAATTCGGATCTTTAAAAAGACGCTAAATAGTGTGATCAATAAGAGACTGAATCTCAACCATGACCCCTTCTTCCGATATTCGAATAATTGAAGGATAACAATCTTTTTTAATCTCTAATACATTCACATATGAAGGATAAATGGCCTGTAAGTGAATAGTATTATATTGATACTTTGATAGTCTGACCTGTTGCATTAAAGCTAAAGCTTCTTTTGAAGAGTATGGCACATATGATTCAAAGTCAGATTTACCTGAAATGTTTAAATTTTCAGTATCGTCAGAATTCAAAAGAACGACTATAGCATTTGCAATTTTTTTTTTCCACTCTTTCGTAAACTTCGCAGAAATGCATCCTGTATCTCAGCAGCCGTAAAACTCTCTTTAATGGACATTAATTTTCATCTCTTTGTCGCAGCAGAAGCATCTTCGAATTTTGTATCCGAACTTTTTCTTTCTCCTTTTGATTTTATCCCAGAAAAAGTAACAACGAAGTCAGTTTTTAGCCACTTTTCGAACCTCTTTTCAAACTGACTTTTTATACTTAAGCATTCTTTCCATTTTTTCTGAAATATAGGTAAAAAATACAAATTCAAATGATTAGCTAGTATTTCTAGATGCTCAGGATCAAGATTGTACTCAGTTTGCATGAAGCTTAACAAACCTTGCACGACAGTACTCACTTTGGCAATAAGAAAATCACAAAGGACCTTCTTAGTTATATAAACGAAAATTATGATTTCTCTTGCGAGAGCGCGTGCGAGAGATACCCACCTAGCGGTGAACCGGGAACTGTACTTTTTAGTTGAGAGTCACTTGTTCTTCATTTGTTTTTTATGAAGCTACGTACAAAACAAATGAAAGATAAGTGACTTCTGAATACGCAAGTACAGCGTTATTGCACCTTATTTTCACTTATTCCTCATTTATTTTTCAGGAAGTTGCATAAGACAAATGAAAGATAGGTGACTTCTAAAAACACAAGAACAGCGTTATTGCTATGGACAGTTTGCTACAGAAATTGTTATTAACAATTATGCAAATTATTATTTAATGTCCCATATCCAATTTTGAAATCACTGTTAGTTTATTGTCGGATAATTTCAGTGGAAAACCGTCCTTTTTGCATGTAAAAAAAATAAATCATAGTTTTGTTAGAAAAATTATGTATAACAATCATATAAATTATTCTTTATTTAATTTCGTTGGTTAGTCACCGCAATAAATGTCACTCTAATAACACAGGCCGACAAAATTTGACAAAGGTCCGGAACCAGAGACCAGACCTGGTATACCCGAAGGTTTTTGCTGCGCTGAATCCGAATCCGACCTCAGAAAAATTCCATCACCCTCAGTTTTCGAGATATTGTAACCTAAAAGTGCAAAAAACA
>NC_046662.1:29326837-29332383 GCF_010883055.1 Belonocnema kinseyi | reverse complement strand
GGAATTTTTCTGAGGTCAGATTCGGATTCAGCGCAGCAAAAACCTTCGGGTATAGTAGGTCTGGTCTCTGGTTCTGAGAATTGTTGGCCTGTGTAATTATTAAAGAAAAAAACATTTCTTTCTTTGTATATAGAAATTGTTTATAATAATTTAGTTAAATATTATAAAAATTAATTATGTTCTATGAATGCATGTGCAATAATTCCGGCTGATAGTGAGATTCTATCTGTGTTTTTTCTTGAGGTAAAAATTCACAAAGCAAAAATGGTCAATTTTGTCACTATATTTGTTTATATATTGTTGCTCTGTAAAAAAAAAATAAAGCAAACCACAATTCTCTTAAAAATTAATTGCTGAGCATTTCTAAAAGAAAACTTTTAAATCGGTTAAGAAATACGACCTGTGGGCGATTATGAATAGTAAATTCCTATTCCAGACCACTGTGGGGCGTCGCGTTGTGGTGCTCACCCGGAGGCTACTGTATTATGTTGCAATGATACCTTCAAATTTGGTCCCCCATTTAAGCCAGCCGGCACTACAACTTTGTATGCACTTCTGGATAAAGTTTTATAATAATTTGATAACGTACGCTACTACGTAAATATCTGAGCATCTATTACACTGAAATATGTCATAAAAAATGCAAAATTATTTTATAAGAGCAAGATTAAAAAAGAATAAGGTAAGAAGTAGCCTCCAGTTGAGCACCACAACGCGACGCCTCTTCGACTTTCGAGTACTTAGCTGGATTTTTTAACAAGTAGTTGCCCAGTGGGCATAAAGTTTGGCGACGTCTTTATGACATCGTTAGGACATCTTTACGACAACTTTACGACATCCTATGTCCATGTCGTTTCGGTGTCTTTAATATATCGTAAATAAGTCGTCAGATCTGACGATGTCTTTACGATATCGCAAAGGCACCAAAACGAGATGGACATAGGATGTCGTAAAAATGTCGTAAATATGTCGTAATGATGTCGTAAAGACATCGCCAAATGTTGTGCCCACTGGGTGAATTATCCGGTGGGGATAAAATTTGGCGACGTATTTACGACATCTTTACGACAACTTTTCGATATCCTATGTCCTTGTCGTTAAGGTGTCTTTACGATATCGTAAACATGTCGAATGATCTGACGATGTCTTTACGATATCGTAAAGACACCAAAACGACACGGACATAAGATGCCGTAAAAATGTCGTAACGATGTCGTAAAAATGTCGCCAAATTTTGTGCGCACTAGGACGCGTCATTGCGTTGGTCCTTGCTTTACTTTAACACAAAACATTAATTATTTTAAAAAAATGGATTTTGAAAGAACAACTCAAACAAAATTTTCTTAGAAACAGCTTTAAAAACAATGTTAACAGATAAAAAAAATTCGCCAAACCCACATTTAAAACAATTTTTCGATTGCAGTTTTAGGGTTATGTCCTCTATTATTAAAACCAAAAAAGAACTTTATTCTAAATTCAAGGCATAGATTCCAATGTTCAAACCTTCTCTCACATTTTTCTAATTTATTTCGAATCTTTTGACTTTTATTATTTAATTATCTAGCAGCCGTGCATGGGCTAAAGAATTCTTGAACAACTTTAAGGGAAAAATCAAATTCAAAGATATAAAGCTAGATAGCCTTTACAATGTAGACGAATCAGGAATTTTATGGCGTGTATTGATGGCGTGCACATTGGCTCTACATGTAGAAGGAGAAGCTGCTGGAAGAAAGGAATTTAAATATCGCGTTACAGCTTTATTTTGCGCTAATCTCAATTTCCGCGATGTATCAAAAGTCTTATAACCGAAAAATCAAAATATATACGCTTGAAAAACTTGAAAAAGATGGATATCACCTAACCAGGAAACAAGAAATTATCCGGAGCGTTTTAATCGTATTTTAAGTCTTATGAAACTTGTATCTTAAATAGGAATGGCAGATTGCTGACGATAGGTTAGAGGTAACAGTGAATTGGAGGCGTGGTTATTTTACGATTCACCAATAAATATTTCGTTATCGATTAAAAACCTACGGTTAATCGTGCTAATCCTATGGGAATCCGCTGCGCTTCAATACGCCATCTATTTTTTTAATGCGACCAAAATGTAAACTCGCGAAACCAGGTAGGATTTTGAAGATGCATTTTAATTTGAGCTTAAAAACCATTTTTTAATTATTTCGCATAGTTTAAACTACTAAGAGGATGAAAAGAATTAAGATTCATTGGAAATTAAGTGTTACATATGTGTAATTTTTAAATACACTAAAATTAAATTAAATTAAAGTAAACTAAATAAAATTACTAAAATTACTAAACTCATATAAAATTTTGAGTAGATTTCGATGACACTTAAAGATTTTTATTTTCTGATAAGATACTAATAATGTATAAATTTAATATTTAGAAATGATAAAATAGATAATTATAGCAAAATTTCTGAAAAAATTGGAATAAAAATTCTGGAACAAAATATCGCTTCTGCATTTATTTCTGCTACACTAACGATTCTCTAATTTATTTTATTGGTTGACTAAACCAAATTTTAGGATGAGATCCAGAGAAAACATTTTCTAAATTACAAAAAAAATTCCTAAATATTCTATTAATTAACATTCAGCAAGTTGAATTTCTTTAAGATATCTTTTTGGTACACCTATACCATCAAAATGAATTAAAATTATTTTTCGAGGGTGATTCAATACCCGTTTCGAAATCCGATCCAGGGATAGCATTTTCCGAAAACAGAATCATTTCTACAAAAATTGGAATAACAATTCCACAATTATGAATAAGTCATGATTGTTAAATAATTATTAAGTAATTATTGTTTAAATTATGACTGCCGACACTTGCAGTAAAAAACATACAAACCCAGTGGGCACAAAATTTGTCGACGTCTTTACGACATCTATACGACATCCTATGTCCATGTAGTTTCAGTGTCTTTGCGATGTCGTAAAGACATCGTCAGATCGTCAGATCGTCATTATTTCGAGGTTATGTTCGGATTCACATTTTCAACCAAATCGCTGTAAGGAATTGTAGGTAATGTCAATTGAAAGTTTTCGCACGTAATATTTTAATCACTTTATTTGAAACATATCCTGTCTACTTATAACATGCCGTTGTTATGCTGCAAATAAGCGTTAAACACATTTCACTTTTCGCCCACTAAAATCGCAGAATATTATTACTATTTTATAGTATTTGTCAGTCCGCAGCCACTCCATAATATTATTGGCACAGAAGAAAACTGACGTTTACATAACCTATGTTGTTTTGACACTTGTATCCATTTAAAGTTTTAAACGCAACCATAGAAACTATAAAAAACTTGATCTGAAGATGCATGGACTTGGCCGAATGTCCGATCCGAATGCAATTTTAAAAGCGCGTAATATGAAAATACCCCTGTATAATGGCTTCTCCCCTGCTGTTGTGCAATTCGGGTAGCATTCAAATCGCCATGTGTGTAAGCCCCAGCGTGTTTACCCTGTATAATGAAATATGAAACATAATTTAAATATTAAAAGTTAATTTATATTTGCAATTATATTATTTCAATTAGATAATTTTTCAAATGATTCTGATGTACTAAAATATGTATTTGCATTGGATTTTTCAAATAATATGGAAATACGTTTGTTTTTTCTTGCTGAAATTAGTATAAAAAATTACCATTATTCTATGATCAAATGAAAATGATTGTATAATGCTTTTTATTTTATTATTTAGGAAAAAATCAATTAATTGTTAGATGACTAATTTTTTCACAACATCAAATTAGATGAAGATTAAATTATAACTTTTTCTTTAAATTAAGTATTTTATGTTGTCGAATAATTTTTTCTTGACATTTTGCTACTATATTAAAATCCTAGAGTTTTTAAGAAGAAAAAAATGTTTTCTTTTTTTACATCTGGCTAATCTTTTTTTTTTAATTTTCAAAGATATGGAAGATTTTAAGACAATTATTTCAATTTTCCAGGATTTAATTTAAATTTAGGTAAACTTAATTTTTTAGGACGTCAAAATAAGGAAAGATGTATAGTTTAGATTCATGGGAAAATTTCAAACAATTTTTTAATAATGAGTTCTAAGAGATTATTACAAAAGATTACAAAAGATTACAAAACGTTTCAAATTATTTCATAATATTAAAAAGAAAGGTTTTAAAATTTTTTAAAATAACATCGTGCCATAATATATAATTTTAGAACAAATTTTAGTCAATTTAAGAGATCCCAGTGGTCACAAAATTTGGCAACGTCTTTACGACATCGTAACGTCATCTTTACGACAACTTTACGATATCCTATGCCCATTTCGTTAAGGTGTCTTTACGATATCGTGAACAGGTCGTATGATATGACGATGTCTTTACGATATCATAAAGACACCGAAACAACACCGACATAGGATGTCGTAAAAATGTCGTAAATATGTCGTAACGATGTCGTAAAGAAGTCGACAAATTTTGTGCTTACTAAGATATGTAGAAGTTTTGAAACGATTTAAAAACAATGAAAACACAGCCACACAAAAAACGTGTGCGGATCTGGTAACAAGACACACGTATTCCTATGGATTTTGGGGCGCTGAATCAAAATTCGGTATCAAAAATCACTCATCACGTCATGGTTGAGTAATAACCTCAAAAAATGACGAAAAATCATGCACTTAGGCAAATAAATTTCAAAATAATACCAGTGATGCAAATTTTCACTTCAAAAACATATCAACAACTGTGAAGGATGAACCCTTGCCTGATATCAACTTATTTAACATAACCTTACCCAACAGAACCTGACCTCACCTAACCTGAATTAACAGAAATTTATTGAACTACACGTAAAGCTCTGGAAGCATATTTTCCCAGTAGCAAATGTGTGCTACAACGAATGGGTCAACTCGAGCCTAGCCTAAAAATAAATCTAACCTAGCCTAACCTAATCTAACCTAACCTTACGAAACACAATTAAACTAATTGTGTTGTCCCGCAGTGTTTGCGGTGCCGTTTCAGTCAGCTTCGGCTTAACCTACATAGAGGTTTAACCTATCCTAACCTAACAAAACCTGACCTAACCTAACCGATTACGCTGGCAACCCTGTTCTTGCGTACTTTCATATTTTGACATTAATAGCAGTAAATGTCTGGATTCATTTGCATGTTTAAGTTACAGTTCTACATTTTAATTGATACATACATCGTCAGGTTAATTGAAATGGGGTCAATTCTACTTGTAGTTCTAAGTTTCTTCAAATGAGTAATGTGCATCTAAATTTCTAACCACCTGTAATATAATGAAATAAATTTTATTGTGTTACAACGGGAACACTTAAGTTAAGTTGTGTTGCGTTAAGCAAAATTTCGTTAGGTTCTGTTAAGTTAGATTTATTTGTAGGTTTAGATCGAGTTGACCTATTAAATATAGCACACATTTAAGGGCATGTGACACAGCTAAATACCTATATTACCGATCACAGTTTTTCAGTTCACTGAATGTTTTTTTGAACCTAAGAACTTTTTTTGTAAGTAAAAT
>NC_046662.1:29321275-29326737 GCF_010883055.1 Belonocnema kinseyi | reverse complement strand
TTTTATTTACAAAAAAAGTTCTCAGGTTCAAAAAAACATTCAGTGAACTGAAAAACTGTGGTCGGTAATATAGGTATTTAGCTGTGTCACATGCCCTTAAGACTGAGAACCGTACGCTTACATAGCTACACGTGTGGTTAAATTTCATTCGGCTAGGATAGGTTAGGTCAGGTTTTGTTAGGTTAGGATGGGTTAAACCTCTATGTAGGTTAAGCCAAAGCTGAATGAAACGGTACCGCAAACCAGTGATCCCAAATCTGAAACGAGATGTGGTCCAATCCTATGGCAGGGCTACGTCCGTGTGAATATAGTAGGAGACGATATAAATGATTGGGTTGCGCGCGCAACCAATTTCTCCTCTTCTGAATTTGAAAACTCGAAGGTGCACGATTGCCGGTCGGAACACTTCGGCGGTTCTATTTATATCTCTATCTGCTTTGAAATAAAATCTAGAGATTGGGATTTTAATATTTCCAGATTTCGATGCTGGGCTGGCGATTCTCATGATTTGAATACTTCGCGCGCCTCTTTAGATACGTATATTTTGAGGTTATGTTATTTCAAGTATAAAATATAAATTATATAAATATTAATACTATTATATGTATATAAATATATACATGTATTATTAATGATAATATTATAATTATGTTATATTATAATAGTCTTATTTATATCTTGATCCGCATTTGAAAGAAATTAAAGAAATTAGCGATTTTGTAATTCATCTCGTTTGGATACAAACTCAATTATTTGATTGAAAAATTAATTATTTTGTTGAAAATGTAACTATTTTGTTCAAAAAAGTCCTCTTTTCTACCAAAAGTTTAACTACTTTTTTATAATTTTTATTTATTTTTTATTTGGAGGTTCATCTCTTTCGTTGAAAATACATTTTTGAATCTGACAATTAATCAATACCATTTTTGGTTAAGAAATCATGTGTTTTGTTAAAAATTCGTCTTTCTTTTTAGAAATTAAATTGTTTTATGGAAAATTTATGCTTTTTGATTAAAAATTACATTTTTCGGTTGAATTATCAACTGTAAATATTTTTTGGTTGTAAAGTCGTTTTGTTGTAAATGCAACTATATTGTTAAAAATTAAAATCATAATTTTTGGGTGGAAATACTCTTTTTGTTTTTAAAATTAAATACTTTCGTTGAGAGTTCATGTATTTTGTTAGAAATTGACCTTGTTTAGTAGAAATTTAATCTTTTTGGTTGGAAATATATCATTTTTTGTCAAAAATGCAATTGTTTGGTTACAATATCAACTGTACATCTTCTTGGGTTTAAAAGTCGATTATTTCACTAAAAGTTGAAATACTTTGTGAAAAATACCTTTTTTAACAAGGTTTTTTAATTATGGTTAAAAATTTAAATATTTGGTTGAAAGTTTAACTCTTTGATTGAAAACTCATATTTTTCGCTTAAAAAATTCAACTTTTGGTAGATAATTCGTCTTTTTGACTTTAAAATTAAATCATTACTTTAAATTATCTAAAAATGTAACTATTATATGATTGATTAAAAATAAATCGTATTTATTGGTTAAGTTGGAAAATCGTTTAAGTTGGAAAATCGAAAAATTCACCTTTTCCCTTGAAAATTGAACAATTTTGTTGAAAATTCGTTTCTTTTCTTGTTCAATTCAATTTTTGGCACAGTTTTTATCTGGAAATTGTACTATTCTATTTTTAGTTGAAACTTTATCCTGTACATTGAATTAGTTAAAACACCAATTATTTGATAGAAAATTAATTAATTTTATTAAAAAAGTAAGCTTTTGGGTTTTTAAGCAGAAGTCTTTGAACTATTCCGTTTGAAAATAAGTTCACACTGTTTTGTGAAAAAATCATCTTTTTGGCTTTGAAATTAAAATTTTTTTTAAAAATCCTAATTGACTGAAAAGTCAACTCTTGTGTAAAATTTATATCTTTTCGGATGATTTCAAAAGTTTTTAATTAAAAAGTCAAACTTTTTTTGTTGAAGATTTATCATTTTAGTTGAAAATGAAATTATTTTGTTGGAACTTTGTTATTCTCTTTGTCTTAGTTGAAAATTCAATTATTTTGATAGTAAGTTAATTTCTAACATTTGCAATTGGCAAACTCAAATTTTTATCTGTAAATAATAATGCAAAAATATTAATCTGGAACGACTTAAAATAAAAACAATGTAACTTTTATTTTAAAAAGTTGTTAGTTAAAAAATTGGTTTAATCGTTCAATTTTGAATGTTACGAACTGAAATTTTTTTGAAGTATTATCATTTTGAACCTTAAAAATAATAGCGTAATTTCTATTTTTTAACTAGAAGTCCCTAAAATGTTAAAGTCATAAAAATTTTTAAATGGTAATTTCGTATTTTAAAATAATTTAATTTAAAAAATTGTAAAATTAAAAGGTGTTAAGAGTTTGTGTTTTATACGTATGAATTATTGAGCGTTTAAATGAAATATTTCTGAATTAAAAATTTGTCAAACTTCAGTTTTAAAAGTTTAAAATTCAGAATATTCCCACCTCAAAAAAATTGTTTTCAGATTTAAAAGTTTGAATTTTCTAATTTCATCCTGAATTTTGAATTGGAACAGGAAATTTTTCAAATTAATTGTATGTATTTCTGAATTGGGTCAGAGATTTTTTGAAAAAAAAAATAATTCAGATATGGGACAAGGAATTCTACAGAATAATTAAGATTTTGAGTTAGGAAATGAAAATTTGAAAAAGGAAGTATAATGAGGGTACATTATAAAAAGAATTTATATAATATATAATTAACTATATATGATATTATAATTATAATAATATTATCTCAACAGATATTAATATTAACATTAATATTAATAAGCTGCAAATGATTGTGCTAGAGTTTTAAACGTTTGAAGTTGAATTTCTCAATTTCAACGAGAAAATTTAAATAGCTTTTCCCAAGTAGTCCTGAAAAAAGTATAATATAACCAAATTCTAGGAAGCTATAGTTTGTAATTGTTTAATTCAAAATGCTTCTCATAATCAAATTTTATCATTTCGAAAGTCCGGAGGCTATTTACACTTTTCTGGTTTGATAGATAATTTAAACGCTTTAAAACTCCAGCTCAATAATTTACAGCTAATTAATATTGATATTAATGTAATTATAATATCGAAGAAAATAGTGATATAGAGGAGTAATATACCCTAAGGACAAGAGAAACTGTAATATAGACACAGAAATATGTAATAATTTAATGATTTAATTATTATATGTTCAGGTAAAAATTATAAGAAAGAAAATATGTAGCTTCGTTTTATTTGAAAATTTAAGAGAGAAAAAGAATATTGTAAAAACGTGTAAAAGTATACAATGAAGACAATTATTTCTATTCTATTCTATATATAATTATAATATCACATACTTGATTATATAATTTATTTGCATTATGTACAATAATATGCACAATATATAGTATAAAATATTATGCACACAATATAATTTACAACAAAAAATTAAACACGGCATTAATATTCTGATATTGCATATACATTTTTATTTTTAAATTGCACGAAATATTCAAATATCATGAAAATCGCCAATTTCTTTTATTTCTTTTTCATTTTTTTTTCTTGTTAAATTCAATTTCTTGTCACATTTTTTATCCGGAAATTGAACTATTCCATTTTTGGTTGAAACTTTATTCTGTACATTTTATTAGTTAAAACACCAATTATTTGATAGAAAATTAATTTATTTGTTTTTGATTATTATTTTTTTTAATTGAAAGAATTTTGAAATAAAATTTTGGAATTGAATTTAAGGTATTAAAAATTGAAAAATAATTGATTTTACAAGATGATTCTGAATCAGCTCAAAATTAAAGAATTAATAGATATTAGTTTTTTAAATTATTTTCTATTATAACTTCAAATATTATTTCAGTCTAAAAAAATTATATTTTCAACCCATTCAATTTGAAATTTTTTAATTAAAAAAATAAATTTTCGTTAATTATTAGCAATATTTGACCGTTCATTTAAAACAAGCCATTATAAACAACTATTAAAAACTATAAAAATTTGAACAGAGTGGTTCGAAATAGAAAGCCTTGAATTGTTAAAATTGTAATGAGCTAAATTTTAAGTTTGAACGCTACAATTTTAATTTAGAACTATATTCAAAATTAATTTAAAACTTGAAATTATTTGAAATAATTTAAAACACGATGTAGATTTTTGCAGATTTAAAAAAAAGTTTTTGAGAATTGTAAAATATTTAAAAAGAATAACAAAAATTATTGTGATTGCTAAGAAAATTGAAAATGCTTTTTCAGTTTGAAAAATTAATTTTAAGTGAGTATTTGAGAAGATTGTAAAAATTAAAAAAAAAAAGAATCAGGGCGATTTTAAAGCAATTTTTTTATTTTGCAGTTTTTTTAATTTTAGGAAAAAAATCTAATTATCAAAATAAATCAATTTTCAACCCAAAAGTTTACTTTTCAACAAAATAAATTAATTTTCTGTGAAATAATTGGTGTTTCAACCAAAAATGGAATAGTACAATTTTCAGATAAAAACTGTGCTAAAAAATTTAATTGAACAAGAAAAAAGACGAATTTTCAACAAAATTGTTAAATTTTCAAGGGAAAAGGTGAATTTTTGACCAAGAAGATTAATGTTCTATAAAAAAAAACGATTTTCCAACTTAACCAATATATCCGATTAATTTTTAATCAATCATATAATAGTTATATTTTCAGATAAAGATAAATAATTTTTAACAGAAAAAAATAATTTTAAACAAAGTTGTTAAATTTTCAACCAATCAGATGAATTTTCGACCAAGAAAATCAATGATCTACAAAAAAAGACAAATCTTAAACAAAATACATGAATTTTTGAAGAAATGATTTAATTTTAAAGTCAAAAAGACGAATTATCTACAAAAAGTTGAATTTTTTAAGCGAAAAATATGAGTTTTCAATCAAAGAGTTAAACTTTCAATAATAATTTATATTTTATACTTGAAATAACATAACCTCAAAATATACGTATATAAAGAGACGCGCGAAGTATTCAAATCATGAGAATCGTCAGCCCAGCATCGAAATCTGGAAATATTAAAATCAAAATCTCTTGATTTTATTTCAAAGCAGATAGAGATATAAATAGAACCGCCGAAGTGTTCCGACCGGCAATCGTGCACCTTCGAGTTTTCAAATTCAGAAGAGGAGAAATGGGTTGCGCGCGCAACCCAATCATTTATATCGTCTCCTACTATATTCACACGGACGTAGCCCTGTCATAGTATTGGACCACATCTCGCTTCAGATCTGGGATCACTGCCGCAAACACAACGGGACAGCACAATGAGTTTAATTGTGTTACGTGAAGTTAAGTTAGGTTAGGTTAGGTCAGGTTTTTTTAAGTTAGGATAGGTTTGACCTCATTGCAGGTTAAGCCCAAGCTGATTCAAACGGTACCG